>NW_011888787.1:11618535-11625978 GCF_000151845.1 Pteropus vampyrus | reverse complement strand
AAAAGATTATTGACTTTATGCAGTTATTAATACAAAAGTAAATATTTATATGCTACAGAACAAAGGACAAGCATATCAATCATATCAATATGTGCAAATAAGCTTAATTCACCTATTAAGTAAAAAGATTTTCTTATCAACTAACAAGCAGCACAAGAGACAACCAATTGGCAAAGGGATTTGGAAGGGATTAGTCAAATAAAATATGGTACATCCACTAATGAGACAGCGCAATAAGAGGGTGTGAATACCATGTAATTAGATGCAGATTATTTCTAGTTCATCTGAAGTAACTACTATTTTATATCTTATATTCACTATCTCCTTTCTTTCTTCAGAGTATTGTTCAATTACACTAATATGTATTATTCTAGAGTATATTTTAAAATTTTAATTATTTATATATCGAATAGCATATTTTTACAAAAATGTAATTTCTAATTTCCCTTTCATTTCATCTAGATATGTAGCATTTTACCTTAATTGTCTTTCTTATGATTTTCATGGAGTATACTTATTTTTCATACAGTACTAGAACTACTTTTTGCTAATAAATTTTTCTTTTGAATTAGGTATTATTCTTTATAGCTTTTGATTACTTTTGAAACCTGTCAAAGCACCTATTTTTAATTTTGTATAATTTCATGTTTAACATCCATAGTCTGTGCATTGCTATATAGACATCTGGTGATATAATTACTGTTTCTGATTCTCTACTTATACTTTTAAATAAATTACTAGAAACTTTGTTTATCACTAGGTTTTTTTTGAGGGTTTTTTGTTTATTTTGTTTGTTTTGTTTTGTGTTTTACAGCCTCTTCTTCCCATTCCTAGGTCATTAGTGAGATTTTGTATAATACATACATTTTCTATGCATATATCTAGATTTATTTCTCCCTTTAGAATCAGATCTACAAATATTCAGATCAAAAAATTATTTTTCCTAGTAGTTTTCTCAATACTTTTAGGAAATGGGTATCCTTATCACTATTTTACAGATATTAAAATGTGATAGAGATAATGGATTTATGTCAAAGACTGCAATTTAAGAAAAATTAGGAGTAATATTACATAAGACAAAGGAAAATAATAAATTAACAAGGTACATCTGATTAATTGTTCACATGTGTGAATCTATAAAGATTTTTTAAAATTATTAAATTCAATATTTTTAGCAATATCCACAAAGAAGAATACCAGCATCTCATGGTTTCTGGTTTTCTTCCTATTTGAAAAGATAACCCAAAACCCAATGAGACACAGACATTTGTACATATTTATGCATTCATGTTCATGTACATGAACAACAATTTTAAAATTTTACATCTCATAAAAGCAATTGCAAATCACTCTGATAATAACCTGTTTGGATTTTAGACCATTCTATCATACTTGTTTACCTGCTGAATACATGTTCAACTTTCAAATCTCAGATCAAGTATCACCTTTTTATAAAACATCTTCTGACTCTTTTAGGGTAGCAATGGCTACTTTTTTTCTGTGCAAAGCTTTCTATTGTTGCAGTTTGATATCCTATTGCCTGTATTATTTGAATGACTGAATTGTTTTAATATACCATAAAATTCCTCGAGTATAAGAACCTATTCATCTTTATATCTTCAGTATTTAGCACTATGTTTGGTAAATAAGTACTCAGTAAATGTTCACTAAATTGAAGAATAAGTGTATGTGAAGCAAATCTCTGTATATGAGCCATATGAATATGGTTTTGAAGGGTTCAGACAACTTAAGAAATTGTGTGCTTGCATTTTGTATCAAAAAGTGAGGTGTGTTAATGCCTCTTAACTGTTACGAGATAAAGCTGAACTATTAGAAATAATACTAATGGGTATAATGTATATGGATCATGTCTAATTTTTATGTCCCAGTGCCTACCACATTAGCAATAGGTGTAAATGAATAATGAATAAAAAGTTGATTAATGTGGCCATTTATTACTGAGAAAATAAGAACACACAGTTTTGACTGAAATAGCATGGAGTCTTATTTCTTATTTTTGAAGTTAAGAGTGTTAAATAGCAAATATAGAGTGTGCAGCCACTGATTTTTTTAATCAAATCTCTGATTATGTAATAAACTACTTTCCTTGCCTCTCACTCAATATAAATCAAGATCTTTGGTAAAAGACAAAGAATGTATCTATTCATATACTAATTGTATTTTCCTAGAGTAGCAAGAATTCTTTGCCAGGATTCAGAGTGATAGCAATGTCACAACCTAATGCATATAAGGGCAATTTAACTGAAACATATTCCATATTTCTGATTGCCAGTGGTAATCTGGTTAGCTAACGAGTGTCTATGCCCTCTCTCGGTGCTCAGGAGTGTTACCTTTGCTTTGCCACGAAGTATCAGAGGATGATTTCTCCAGACAGAAAATAAGTAGTCTTCAGTCAAGGATATAAAAAATGAAGTTAAAAAGGAAGGAGAAAACCTTGTAATACTATTTCAGCAAATTTGCATTTCATCATCATTTACATGCTTCACTTTCTATATATTTCTAACTAGCAATCTCTATTTCTGCCATCAGGAATCTATGCCATTGCAAACTCAGACTTGTGTGAAATGATGGAATTTTGTTCCCTGAATTTTAAATGCAAAATCTGGCATGCTCACTTTCATGCAAGAAAATTCGTGATTATGGCCAACAGCTACATTTCTCTTCAGCAATGTTCAAAAAAGATATTTAATTATGAACGAAGAATATTTAAACAAATCAAATTGCATACTTTAAAAATTATAAACCAGTTGCATGTTTTGGTTATTTTCTCCTAGTGTTTTCTCACCTTCATTTCCTCACTGCCTCCCAATGCCCGTGACTAGTCTCTCATCTTTGCAGATGGTTCTTTCACAAAATAAAGCACCCTCACTTTTCTTTTTTTCTATTCACATTTCCTTTTTTTCCTGAAGACAGAACACTTATTTTATTGTTCCCCAAACCCTTCCAGAAACATTTCAGTCCCACTTAAATTTCTGAATGCCTTCTTGCACTTACTGATGGTCTCTTTCTTACTGCTTCATAATTGTTTTTAAATAAATATGCTGTGTATCTTATATCTCTATAATGGTAATGAGAATTTTAATGACAAGGGCTATGTCTTATAATTTTTTTATTATTCCTCGTTTTACTAAACTGAGTGGTAAGCACAAAATTCAACAAATACTTTGAACTAAAATAAATGTACCTTGAAAAATGCATTTTATAGTGAAAAATGCATTTTATAGTAGAAAACTTATCAAAAGCTTTATGAAAAATGCTTTAAGATCGAAATGAAATAAAAATGACATTGTAGTATAATAGAGGCTACTACATTGGGAGCTGTCTTTGTGATCAAAGAAATTGTATATCCCAATGAAGACGTTAATATGAATGCACCTTCTATTTTGGTTAGATACTGCTGTTTAACAAACCTCAAAACTTAAACCAATAATAGCCATTTATCGTAGTTCTTGGTTTTGTGGCTTATCTGAACACATTTGGGTGGATCTTCTGTTCTATGTCACATTGATGAGCTGCTATCACCTGGAAGCTACATCGAGCTTCAGATATTCAAGATGGCAGACTTGTGTGTCTGATGGTTTAGTAATAACTGTGGGCTGGGAACTCAGTCAAGTCAAGGCTGTTGATCAAAGTGCTGTAGTTTTTATCTTTGTAACCTTTTTCGATAGCTTTAAGCACAGCAGTATCTCTCTCTGTATTAGTGGAGGGGACCTCTCCCTATAGCTTTGGTTTTTAATACAGTGACAATTGGATTCCAAAATGGAGTGTTTCAAGTGTGTAAAGTAGAAACCACAAATCTCTTTAGGCACAGCTTCAGAAGCAATGTGGTGTCACTTCCAACAGGTTATGTTGGTTAAAGCAAGTAATAAGTCCAGCCAAAGAGAAATAAGGAAATAGATACCATTTCTTGATAGGGGGAATGGCAAAACTTTGCTGTCATCTTCAATCAAAAACATCAACTTTTTTATTTTTAGTAAAGTCCTGGACACTCAACAAATGGCTACCTAACTGATATTTTGAAGTTAGACTTTTTGATTTTTAAAAGTTAATGTAAATGAGTAAACCAGATTTTCCATTTTGCAATGTATTTGTACTCAGATGGCTAAAACATTATTTTCAGTGATGAATATTTCAAATATTAGTATGTTTTATCAGATCTGTGTTAAGCAAGTATAATTAACACCCTTCCTACACTTGTACTATCATTTATACAACTTTTAATTTTTGTTCATCCTTTCACCAGTCCACTGAAGAGGATGAAAGTCAGAGTTTTCTTACAGATTGTGCATCTCAAAAAGTGGTCCCAGATAACACATTAGTCATCAGCACATATCATTAAAAGCCGGAATGGTTTCAGATCATTGACTATATTTTCGTGTCCAGTTTGACATTTTTTTTTTTTTCCTGAGAGTCTTAAGGAATCTACTAAGGTAATTTAATGTTAATAGCTCTTTGAATCTCTAAAATGTTATAATACAATGTTAGTATAGAAACCACAGAAAATTAAAAGCACCATATCAGAAGGTCTCAGTGCTGGATTGAGAGCATACTGTATTTTATTGGAGTTAAAAATACAAAGAAAATGGGAAGTTAATGGTGGTTCCTATAAAAAGACTGCCTTCATGGCTGGACTTAGAAGAATTCTATTTTTCCATTAAAAACTAAAAATTAAAAATGACAAAGATTGTCTTACATTTTCTTTCACTCTGACCCCATGACTTAAAATATATAATGTACAGAGAAATATCTGTATAGGTAAATTATAATATTTATATAAATACAGAATACATTATTGGCTTAGGGTACCAGAAAATACATTATTAAACTAAATTTGCAATTTCTATTACATTTTTAATATTTAGTTAAAAAATTTATTTCAAAATAAATTTAGACTCAAAAAAAGTTGTGAAATGGCCAAAGCATTCTCGTATACCTGACATTCACCCTCCCAAAATGTCGATCTTACACAACCACAGTGTGGTTATCTAAACTAGGCAATGAATACTAGTACAATACTACTGGTAAATAATCTACAAGCCTTATTTAAAGGTCATTAACTTTTCTAGTATCTAATCTGAGATCACAAACTGCATTTAGTTATCATGTCTAGTTAGCCTCCTTTAATCTGGGCCAGTTTCTTAAATTGAAGTCATTTCTATCTGTACTGAGAGAGTGAAAAAAAAGGTTTCTGAAAAAACATTGACATTATCATTATTTTTAGAGCATTAATTTTCCTTTATGTATTAGTCTGTGAACAAAACTTGTAAAATTGTGCTCAATTGCTTTTTTCCCCAAAATAGCTTCTTATAGATAGATGATATCCAAAGTAACTCAACCATTTCAAGGACACGAGTTTTGCTACTAGTTCATGATATAGTCTTTTTCTTTTTGATTTCTTTTAGTCTTGCCCAGGTTTCCAGTTTAAGACCAATGTAACCAAAAGCTTTATAATATTTAAATACAATTGGAGATGACATAGTATGCTAAAAGTTTCAAAATTCTATAGATCACCTTGCCTTATAATTATCTATTTACATGTCTGTCTTCCCTACTACACTGTGAAGTATTTAAGGAACCTGGTCATGTTTTATTTATTCTTATGTTCATGGTATCTCTATATAGTTGCTTGTCAATACATATCCAACACATATAATATAATACATGAGTATTCATTATTTTTTCTCTTATTCTTTCAATATACATTTATGTATAAAACACATTTGACTTTTTCCAATGTCAATAAATCAGATAAGTAAGTCACAGTACCTTTTAAGAGTCTGGACAACATAAAGTTCCCACTAAGTCAAGATTTTTTTTCCCTGATAGGAAATGAGGACTAAGAGCTGAGCTATACAGAACAATGGGAATTTAGAACAACCTCATCGTTAGTATAACCAGCTACAAGAGGATGTGGGGAGGCTTAGAAAATGTTCCAAATATATGATGATCTATATTGTTTTAACATGCAGAATAGTTTCACACCCCCCAAATTCCCTATGCTTTACCTATTCATCCCTCTCTACCTCTGCCTCCAAAACCCTGGCAACCACTGATCTTTTTACTGTCTCTATAGTTTTGCCTTTTAAAGGATGTCATATAGTTGGAATCACACAGTATATAGGTTTTTTCATATTGGTTTCTTTTACTTAGCAATATGCGTTTAAGTTTTCTCCATGTCTTTTCAGCCTCGTTAGCTCATTTCTTTTTAGTGCGATTAATATTCTATTGTCTGGATACACTACAGTTTATCCATTCACCTACTAAAAGATATCTTTGGTTGCTTCCAAGTTTTGGCAATTATAAATAAATTGCTATAAACATCGTGTGCAGATTCTTTTTGGACATACGTTTCAAACTCCTTTAGATAAATAACAAACCATCCAATTGCTGGATCATGTAGTAAGAACATACTTAGTTTTGTAAGGAAGTGCCAAACTGTCTTCCAAGTGGCTGTACCATTTTGCATTCCTACTAGCCATGAATAAGAGTTCCTGTTGTTTGCCATCCTGGCCTGCACTTGGTGGTGTCAGTGTTTTGAATTTTAGCCATTCTAATAGATGTGTAGTGGTATCCATTGTTTTGATTTGTAATTCCTTGATGCCATAAGATGTTGAGCATGTTTTCATGTTCTTATTGGCCATCTGTATGTCTTCTCTGGTGGGATGGAGGCTCAGAACTTTTGACCACTTCTTAATTGGATTGTTTATTTTCTTATCTTTTTTTCTTTTCTGTATTTTATTTTATTATTAGTTGCAAGTATACAGTACATTGGCTAAACATTTATACAGTTTATAAAATGATCCCCGTGATTACTCTATCTTCCCTCTGGATCTACACGTAGCCATTACATTACTGCTGACTGCAGTCCCTATGTCATACTTCCCATCGCTGTGACCCTCTATCAACTAATTTGTACTTCTTTAACCCTTCACCATTTTCTCCCAGTCCCCCAGTACTCCTCCTCTCTAGTCATCACCAGAATGTCCTCTATATTTGTGAGTCCGTTCTTGATTAGTTTTTGTTCTTTAGATTCCGCATATAAGTGACATCATATGGTATTTATCTTTCTCTGTCTGATTTATTTCACTCAGCATAATAACCTCTAGATCCATCCATGTCATTTGCATACCAGTACTTTGTCAGCTATATGTTTGCAAATATTTTCTTCCAGTCTATATCTTGTCTTTTCATTCTCTTAACAGTGACTTATTTTTCAAGAAAATAGATTTGAAGACCAACAATACAGAAATTTTAAGTTGTATTCATAGTTTATAGAGTCTCCATAGCAATTAAATATGTGGCTATAATTATGTGATAATTTTATTTATAATTTGACTAATTAATTACTAAGGAAATTTAATAAATAATCCGTAGCTATTATTAATCCCTAATGGAAAACTAGCTTCCATTATTTGAAATTAT
>NW_011888787.1:11603968-11618485 GCF_000151845.1 Pteropus vampyrus | reverse complement strand
CTACAGTTTATCCATTCACCTACTAAAAGATATCTTTGGTTGCTTCCAAGTTTTGGCAATTATAAATAAATTGCTATAAACATCGTGTGCAGATTCTTTTTGGACATACGTTTCAAACTCCTTTAGATAAATAACAAACCATCCAATTGCTGGATCATGTAGTAAGAACATACTTAGTTTTGTAAGGAAGTGCCAAACTGTCTTCCAAGTGGCTGTACCATTTTGCATTCCTACTAGCCATGAATAAGAGTTCCTGTTGTTTGCCATCCTGGCCTGCACTTGGTGGTGTCAGTGTTTTGAATTTTAGCCATTCTAATAGATGTGTAGTGGTATCCATTGTTTTGATTTGTAATTCCTTGATGCCATAAGATGTTGAGCATGTTTTCATGTTCTTATTGGCCATCTGTATGTCTTCTCTGGTGGGATGGAGGCTCAGAACTTTTGACCACTTCTTAATTGGATTGTTTATTTTCTTATCTTTTTTTCTTTTCTGTATTTTATTTTATTATTAGTTGCAAGTATACAGTACATTGGCTAAACATTTATACAGTTTATAAAATGATCCCCGTGATTACTCTATCTTCCCTCTGGATCTACACGTAGCCATTACATTACTGCTGACTGCAGTCCCTATGTCATACTTCCCATCGCTGTGACCCTCTATCAACTAATTTGTACTTCTTTAACCCTTCACCATTTTCTCCCAGTCCCCCAGTACTCCTCCTCTCTAGTCATCACCAGAATGTCCTCTATATTTGTGAGTCCGTTCTTGATTAGTTTTTGTTCTTTAGATTCCGCATATAAGTGACATCATATGGTATTTATCTTTCTCTGTCTGATTTATTTCACTCAGCATAATAACCTCTAGATCCATCCATGTCATTTGCATACCAGTACTTTGTCAGCTATATGTTTGCAAATATTTTCTTCCAGTCTATATCTTGTCTTTTCATTCTCTTAACAGTGACTTATTTTTCAAGAAAATAGATTTGAAGACCAACAATACAGAAATTTTAAGTTGTATTCATAGTTTATAGAGTCTCCATAGCAATTAAATATGTGGCTATAATTATGTGATAATTTTATTTATAATTTGACTAATTAATTACTAAGGAAATTTAATAAATAATCCGTAGCTATTATTAATCCCTAATGGAAAACTAGCTTCCATTATTTGAAATTATATCTGAAAAAAAAAATGTGCTTAGTAGTAGTGTCGGCTATTGGTGTTGTTGATTAATGGAAGTAAAAGAAATAAGAATCCTTCTAGGTTTTATTAGAATATAAGGTTGCTATAATCAATGAACAGTTTATAACCATGAGCCCTTCCTTGTTTCTGAATACGCACACCATAAGCAGAAGCTAGAGACTTTTTCATAGGGTTACAGATGAGAGTGGCTTTCATAAACTATTTATTGATAAACAGCTTATTACTCAAAAAATAAGAAATTTAATAATGCAAAAAAGAGTTAATTCAACTTAACTTATGCTAACTGGCCAAACTATGTGTTGATTCTGATCAAGTAACTGAGAATACAGCTATAATAGGCAGGGTTCCCAGTTGCAAGCAAGCTACCTCTGGCTGGTTTAAGCAAAACAAACTAATTGTAACATATTCACAGCTCCGTGTGACAGAGATGGATAGCTACAAACAGATTTTATACTTACTATTCTACTGAAAATGTTGCTGAGAAATTACTACAAGCTATGGACTACCTCTTCCTTCACCTGTGAATCCACATGGGTTTGGTGTTTGGGTTTCATGTGAACATAAGTGATGTGTGTGTCTTTAAAAATGGGAGAACTTCTCCATTCTTATTTTTCTTGCTCTAATTGCACATGTTAACAATATCTTAGTCAGTGGTAGAGCATTAAGATGGAAATGGCCTGCTCTACCCACTGACCAAAACATCTTTGAAGGTCACTGAGCTGACGAGAAATGAACTTTTATATTTTAAACCATTGATATTTTGAGTGATTTATTAAATCAGCCACAGTTACCTTACCTGATATATGCGTAGATTTGCTGGAATTCTAGATGATCAGGCCTGGACAACTGGCAGCAATAACGAAAAAGTAAAAGTAAAAACCACAGCCAAATCTCACTGCTGAACCATTTGGGTGAAGACACTTCTGTTTTCACAGCTGAACACTGAAAACTGTCATTCTGACTGCGTCTGGCATTGGACACTCAGTATTGCTGCCGGCTCTGTGTTGCTGAGGTCTCTGCTGTACTATTAGGGTAATGTTTTCCATTATCCTTGATTTATTGAATAACTAACTTTTAATACAAAGTCCTAGGTGAAATTTATGAGCTTATATCACATATAGGTGTCCAAGCTGCAATGTTGGGTGTTGGAAAAATGAGTGTCTGCTCTTTTTGGCCTTTATAGTGGAGGGCAGTCACCTAGACTTCGATGTTGGAGAGGCCTCTGATTATTAGAAGGTTATTCAAATATATACTAAACTAGCATTTAGCACATTAATTGTGAGAAATGTATTAGTTACCTATTACTGTACAACAAATTAATCCCAGATATGAATGGCTAAATAAATATTTAGCATCTCACAGTTTCCATGCTTAGGGTTTCATGGATAACTTAGTGAAGTGATTATATTTCACAGCTTCTCATACAAGACCTGATAGGGGCCGCAGAAATATGTTGGCTTGACAGGAGCTGAGGAATCTGCTTAGAAGATGGCTCACTCACATGGCTATTGGCAGGAAGCATCAATTCTCTGCAATGTGGGCCTCTTCTTAGGACTACTATATGTCCTCATGACATAGTAGCTGGCTTCCCCCAGACTGAGTGATCTAAGAGAGAGTAAGAGAAACAGATGCCACAATTTCCATTATGACTTAGCTTCATAACTCATACATCATTACGTCTGTCCTATTTTATAGGTTACACCGAACAACCATGATACTGTGTGGGAGAAGACTATACAACAATGTGAATGTCAGGAGATAGGGACCCGTTGGAGCCAGTTTGAAGAGTGGCCAACACAGGACAGGTGGGATTCATTTTGTCACTATACATCTCAACTTTCACTACATAATTTTAATCATAGAATCTGTAAGTTTCAAATAAAAGGTTATTTTATTGATCCAGATATTGTTCTGAGTTTAACTTCTTAATTGATATCTTCACCAATTCCAGTCCATTTGAGTATCTAAAAGAAATGATGGACATTCAAGACCAGGTGATTTTCTACTTACCTTTGCTTGAAGGAAAGTGTGTATACTGGGAAAATGCCAGCAGAGGAAAGAGTATGTGGTTTTAGCAGAGTGGACAGGGAAAGTGTAGAAGGATATAAGGCATGAAAAGGAATGGGAGACCAGATCACATAGGGTTTTACAGGCAATTGTACAGACATTAGATTTTACTTTGATATAAGAAGATTTTAGAGGGATTCAAATGAATAAAAAACATTTAAAAATACTTTAGGAAATAAAGATTAATATAGAGAAATAGAACAAGAGGATATGCAATAATAGAAGAAATAATGGCTCCTTGGACTGTAATAATATTGTAGAGTTGGTGAGGAAAGATCAGATACTGAATATATTTTGATAGTAGAGTTAACATAATGTGCTTCTGAATGGGATGTGAGATATGAAAGAAAGAAATATTATGATGATATCAAAATGTTTGACTTGAGCTCCTGAAGTAACAGAAAGATTTTTAGGAAATACTGTCTTTTATCAATGATGGTGAGAATTAAGAAATTGGTTTTGAATCTGTTACATTTTTTAGGCAAGCTAAACATTCAGTGAAATATCAATTAAGCAATTTGATATACCAAACCTGGGCATTGTGAGGTTTAGAGATTTGGAAGAGCATAAAGAATCATAAAGGAGACTGGGAAAGAGTCATAAGTAAGGTAGAGCACTCAGACAGGGTGGCATTTTAGAAACCAACTGAAGAAAGTGAGTCAAGAGAATGAAACCATCAAATTGTACTGAGGGGTTGAGTATGGTGAGAACTGAACAGTGAGTACTTGATTAAACCAATTTGTTGTCACAATGACCTTGACAAACTTTGTTTTGGATGAGTAGAGACTGCAATTCTACTGGAGTAAGATCTAAGAGAATGGAAAAAGAGGAATAAGAAGTAACAAGGAGCTATGCTGTGAAGAAGAATAAAGAAAGGAGTGATGTCTGTAGAGGAATGGATGTATTTCCTCCCTCCCTAAAATGGAGAATCCAAAGTCTACATGAAGCATCTGCCTAATTAGTTTGTGGAGTTGAGACTCTATTTACTACTTATTTAATCCCTCCTTGTTTTTCATAGATGGGTGGTTTACACATAAGTGAATTTTTATTCCAAGCAGGTGAGAAAAAATAGAAGACAAAGATTGATATTGTCAAAAAACATCATAAAAAAGTCTGTAGCTATACTCTTAGAAATATCACAAATGCATTGTATCCGATTAAAATTTTTAAATTGAAATAAGTCTTAATGGTTTTCAAGTTTCATTGATATATTTGCCAAACAAAAATGTTCTTTATGTTCTTTCAGAGTCCATTAATTAGAGAATGAAATGAATTTCATTGGCTTCTGGCACATTTTCTCAATCTGTGAGCCATCAGACCTGGATGTTTCAGTAATAGATCTGCAAAATCTAGTATAAGCATTGTTTGTTTGCAGATCGATACATGAAGGCACTGCACCTTTAATGTGTGACGTAAGTAAAGTTATAGATATACCCTCCAAACTGGGAAGATGGGGAACCATAGTTTAGGACGGTAAGATGTGCATATCTTTTACTTTCTGTTTTGTACAATGCAATGCTCACAAATAAAAAATATTAACATTAAAAACTATTAAATCCAACTATAAAATCCAACTATTAATTAACATTAAAAGCCTTAAAATAGGCTTTCGAAGTTATTTAAATGGGATTTTATTGGGATCCGATATGATCTATTTTCTGCAGGAGAGAAATTAGTTTAGAGCCTATCTTGACTTATGTTGTAATTGCTTTTTCATCAGCTGGGAGAAGTTGACAATTTATACTTTCTCACCTGTATTATCTTGGTTTTAAGAGTCAATAATAGCAACAAGATACCCTGATCAGGAAAATTCTAGTATTTATTATTCTGAAATAAGGTGAAGATGACAGATATCCTTTTTCTGAAAAAAAAAAAAATGCAATTCAGCTTTTGTCTCACACAGTACAATAATAATAGATTATCATTCTCTTTATTCCTACACCTTTGTAACTGTTTATATATATACAATATAAAGCAGATTAATTTGTGATTACATAGAAAGTGATTCATGTTATTTGGGGGAATACATTATACTTTTAGGATAATATTATACTATATTTTATTGTGAAATTTATACAGTAATATTATGGAATAATAAAGAATGACTATATCTTAAAGAAAGAAAGAAAACATTGAAGTAATTCCTTGAAAAAACTTTGTAACAAATATTCGTTAGGATTTATAGAGAAATTAGTAGTTCCTATATTTAATATATTCTTTAACTCACTCTAATTCGGACTCATTTCTCTTCATCTCACTACCTAACCAGCTTTTAATAAGAAATGGCCAATAACCTCCCAAATCTGTCACTTTCTCTTCACTTTTATTTTAGTTTTTAAGTCCAGGGAGTCAGTCTGGCATTTTACACTCTACTATACAAGCTTCCTTCACAGGACTCTCTCCATTACTGGCTTCTGTGACATTACAGCTTTAGCTTCTTCTACTTTTCTGAGTCATCTTTCTAAGTTTATTATTTATTTATCTGTTTGTTGTTTGGTTAAACTCTTTTTATCTTGATCTTTAGATATTTTGATTTCGAAGTCTTTTGCATTCAACTGATGTCTCTTTTTTTTTTTTTTTTTTTTTAAACTTTACCAGTGTTCATTAACTCTGATTTCACATTACAATCACCCACGGAGATTTTACAAAACTGGATGGCTTGACCCCATCCACAGAGATGTTTCAAAATCTTGGGGATGCATCTTGGGCATTTTTATTTTTTTAAAAAGCTCCCTAGGTAATTTTAAAGTGTAGCCAGACTTGAGAACCAGTGCTATTTACATTCTCTGGAGTGATCTCATCCACTCTTAAAGCTTCAATGACTTATTCCACACAGAAGACTTATAAATATGTATCAGCAGCTCTGGCTTCTCTCCTTAGCCATAGGCTTGTAATAGATAATACTCAGTTTGGACGTCTTCCTTTCTTCCTTCAATCACTGAAAGTTTTTGAGTGCAACCAAGTGCTACACATTGGAGTTCAAATGAACTGGATGTTGTGCCTGCCCTCAGGGAATTTGAGGAATATGTGGAATAAAGACAAATAAAAAGATGTAGTCATAGCCAAGACAGAGGTAAGAGGAGGACTTAGGACATACACATAACTCAGATTAGGCAGACATTTAGAATTTTTAGGAATTGTGTCTCAGGTAGGTGCGAAAGTTAAAATTTGTCTTGAAAAATAAAAACATGTTTTCTAGGTATAAAAGATACAATTATATGGGGAGAGAAAAAATTATTCACAGGAATAGGGACAAAGAAAACCAGGCAGAATGTCAAATTCATGTGTAGATATTTTAAAAACTACACTGAATATCAGCAGTAGTCCAAAGCCAGAAGTAGCTACCAGGACATAGACAAGGAGGTACCCAAAGAAGCATTCTAGTTCTGGCTTTAGCGTGGAATAACCCCCATTTTTCCATTCTCTCTTTTTCTTAATGCCCTTGAACCCTAGGCCCCAAGCCATCCTGTGGTGGCCGCGGCAACCCTGTCAACAGGCTCCTAACGAGCCATCATTCTGCGGGAGGGGAACTTCCTCTATGATCAGTGGAACTGTGGCCCTAAGAGGGCATAGTGAACCTCTGTCAGTGTTTTTCTTCTCTGCCCTCCAGGACTCCTCATCTTTCTGATTGCAATGATGAAAAAGGGAGCCTTAGAACCAGAAAGTGCCAGAGAGATTGTGAAGAGGGATTAACTTGGGAGAAAGCAGACCCTGCAAAGTTGTGTATGATGTCTTGGGCTCACTCCTGGGCTGCACATGTGTAGATCCGATCATCATTAGAATATCAAAGACTTGAAGAACACAACTAGCAGGCCATCGACTTGCCAATGGAAGAGTGCATGTGGAAGAGACCCAAATAGTCCCTCAAAGATTGAATAATAAAGTGACTTTGGAACCACAGTCCACAGAAGATGGAACCTGTGGCCTAAAGATGCTCTTTATTTTGAGAGGAAAGAGAAGTTCTAGTTAGAAGATGAGATGAGTGCTTAATTCAGCAAAGCACCAGATTAAACACAAGATGAGATAATCATGCAATTGATTTGTTCAAATGACCAGCTGGATTAGATGCTCTTTCTTTGGAGAGAAAAACAGATTTATGCTTACATCCACTATCAAAGACAAACCTGCAATTGTAGTGTTTAGAAACATGTTTAAGAAGGAATATAAGAACAAAAGAAAAGAAAATATTAGACCTGATTTGTTAGTTTTTTCCCAGATGTGTAGAATACCTTTTTTTTGAAACACTTCTAATAATTGAAATCTTAGAACATCAATGCATTTTAAAATTATATGTCAGATTAACTGTTCTAAACACTTAATCCTAGAGGTTTGTGATTTTGAATAGAAAGCATATTTGCAAAGGTTTAAAAAGTTTTTAAAACATACATACTTTTAAAAACATAAATGTTTGCTTGTGAATTATATTTTGTTTTTAAGTGCAAGTAAATGGTCACTAATTAATGGTAATTATTTTCTCTTTTTTTTTTTCCCTAGAAAAATACTAGATAAAACATTCGATATTAATTGATGAACTGAATTAGTTCCCAAGGAGAATAGTTATTTATTCATGAATGATAAAACACAGAAATTATTTCTGGCACAGTAGAACAGGGCTTAATATTGAACTTCAGGTAGAGACTAATAATTTTCCCTTATGAATCTAATTATAGATGTCATTTCAAAAACTATTTTTACTTCTGCTTTGGCTTAGTGACATTTTTAACTTCTAATAATTGGAGTACATTTAAAGATTCAAAAGATAAACAAGATGTAGGTTTACCTTTCTTGTTTTATAAGTTAAGGATACATTTTCCTGATGCCTTTTCTCACATTCACTGAAGGGAAATAGAGAACACAATATAATTGATAATCAGTGAGGAATTAAATAAAATTATCTTATTCTTGGTGCCTTATATGGTGGGATACGTTTTAATATTGATTAAGTTTCTTTAACTGAAGTTTTTTTAGCCTATTTAGATTTACGATTTCTTCTAGTGTATATTGTACTATTATTTATTTTTTGAAGAAAAATCTCTTTTGTCTATGTCTTATAATGTTTATTTATTACTAATATTATTTCATTAAGTATTCTCTCTGCTTAATTTTAGTGTTGAAAGTAGTTTACCAGTTTTATTCATCTTTTAAAAATCTATGTTTATTCATTGCTAACATGTGGTTTGACTTTCTTATTTTGTTCCTCACCATGTTTTAATAAATTATTTTTTCAGTGATGCTTCTTGATCCCACTTCTTCTTCTGGCTTCATTTTTCTTTTTGTTGAAGGGATGATTTGTGAGTCTGATAATATTAAGATGTCTTTATTTTGCACTTACTCTCGATAATTTTATAGTACATATAATTTTGTTTTTATAATTCTATTCCTTCAGCACTTTTCTTGTGGCATCTACCTTTATTTTCTAATGATTTGGGTATTTTCTTTAATTCCTCATGTTCAGCAGTTTCTCAATGATGTGTCTAGGTATTAATTGAAAAAATCAGCTATATATTCTGTAAATTTTTCGACTCCTGAAATTTTTCAACATGTGGAATTTTTTTGCTGGTAGATTCTGGGAAATGCACACATACCACAAACACATTCTCATTATCTTATCAAATATAACTTTTCTCCACTTCTTTATTAGAACATTTTGAAATTTCTTGCTCTGACTTCTAGGTCTCTTAGTATCTCTTTATTATCATTCATTATTTAACCTTGCTGTGCTGCATTCTTAGATATTTTCTTCATTGTATTATAATCAATTAATTCTTCTTTAGCATTATCCAGTTGTTAAATTCTTTTTTAGTTATATCAAGTTTATCCTGTATGTTGGCATTTTTACTATATTTTTACATTTCTAAAGTTTCAGTTAAAAATTGCCTTGTTTTTAGTTTTATAACTGTCCTTTAGTGTTTAATAAATTCTTTTTAAAATAAATATTATTTCACTACTTATCTATGTAAAGATTATAGAGTTGCCTCATAATCTTTTTCATATTATTCTATTATTATTATTATTATTTTACATTTTGTTCAATCTGTTGCATGCTTTTCATGGAAGTGTTTGGTATTTCATGTTTAAAAACCAATCTCTTGAGCAAATCCTACCTTGTATGGTGATATAGTGTTTGCCTAAGTCCTGGTCCTGTGGATTGTATAAGTTTTAGTTAAAAGCTTTGCTTGTGACTATGAGTGGTATGCTTTTAGGTTCTGGCCACATGCATTCACAACTTAGAAAGCCCAATAAAGCTCTTTAAGTCTCCTTTTACACATGGACCACACAATTCCATATTTAGACTTCATGAAAGAATTCTGATTATAATTTTCTGACACGTTCAAGGTGTTTGTTTTCTGTCCTTAAAAGGCCCTTAGTTCATATGCCATGTGTCTCGCATTAAATCACAGAATCCGGGCCTTCTCACTATAGCGAGTTTTATTGTTATTTTCAATCAAGATATTTCTCTTATCTTCAAGCACAACTATGTATTTTTTAACCAATAGTATTTTTTGTATGAGTGTAGTTTGTATACTATGAAATGTACCTATTTTAAGTGTACAGTTCATTGAGTTTTAACGTATTTAGTATTTTTTGTATGAGTGTAGTTTGTATACTATGAAATGTACCTATTTTAAGTGTACAGTTCATTGAGTTTTAACGTATTTATATATAATCAAGATATATAATAGTTCCATGACCACTAGAATTCCCTCGTGTCCGTTTTTATTTTTAATGTAATTTTGAAACAATTTCCAACTTATTAGGAAAGTTACAAGTATAATATAAATAATTTTCTCTCCAAAACCATTTGAAAATAAGTTGCCAAACTGATGCTTTATTATCATGAATATGTTGTAGATAATTCCTAAAAGCAAAGTTACTTTCCTATAAAATCACAATACAACTATCAAAATCAGAAAATTAACACTAATATATTACCACATCTAATCTTTCAGCCCCACTCAAATGTTGTTGATAATCCTAATGTCTTTTATGGCAGAAAGATACAGTTGAATCATGCTATTTAGTCATAAGGTCTTTAATAGTCTCCTTCAGTCAGAAATGGCTCTTCACTCTTACTTTGACTTCCACGACTTTGAAATTTGAAGATACAGATGAGTTGTTTTGTAGAATGCCCCTCATTTTGGTTTTGTCTCATGTTTTCTCATAATTAGATTTAGATTATATTCATTGGCAAGAATAATAGACAAGTATCTTATTACAGTGTTGTGCATTTTGAGCCTTTCATTAACAGTCATGTCTCTGGCTTTCTCCATTGTGAAAATATTTCTTTTGCCATTTGTAATTAGGTAATTTGTGGAGTGGTGCTTTGGAATAATGCATGACTCAGCAAACTCTCAATTTATTCATTTATTTTTTTCAGTATAGATGCATGCATCGTCATTTCATTCAGTGTACAATGATCTATTTTTAATTTTATTTTAACATTGACATTGTCTCATAGTTGGCCAGGAAGAGAAAGCCCCTTTCATTTAAGGTACTTTATCTTCTCAACATGTCTTCATTCTTCTTTAAGCATTTCCGTGCTTTCTGGCACAATAAATGTTCCACGCTCATCTTGTAACCTCCCTGCTCTACCTCTGGAATCAGCCATTTCTCTGAAAAGCCTTCATTCCTTTTAGTGTATAATGATGTTTATAATCCAGGATGTGGGTATTATGTGTGCTCTTTGTTATTGGGAGTTAAATTTACACTAGCTCCTGTCATTTTACCTAAAATGCTGGTCTCCACACTGCATCCTCCTCCATAAGCCATACCTGCATCATCCTTTGCTTCATTTTTACAGTTTTTAAAGTCTTTACTTCCTCCCCTCATTTTCTGCAAACCACTATCATATTGCTTTTACTCTCGTTATTCTACTTCACAACTTAAATCAGCCTCCTATTTCAGTTCTCATGTTATAGTGCTTAACAACATTATCGCATTGTTTTTGAACAATGTATAAAAATGCAGCAATCATCACTGAAAGAATTACTATTGCTGCTAAAATTATCACATTTTTTAATACAACATCTCAAAATACTAAAAGAAAAACATTCACAAAAGTAAGAAATTTGATATATCAGAACTTTCAAATTAATTTATTTACTTCTAGGATTAATAAAACTTTTGAAAATCTAAATAATAGACCATAAAAGGAGCAAAATAATAATTATTTTATACCATACATCGCATAAATGTTAATAAGACTGTGGTATTAGTTACATTTAGTCTACCCAGATTTCAAAATATTTTGTTAAAAAAATTTTAACTTCGATTATCTAAAGTGCAAATTTTAATGTTTTAATATCAATAAAATATGTTTGCTTTCATACTAAGTTATAGATGAATAAATGAGTAACTTCTATTCATGATGAAGGACACCTCTTACAGTGCTTTTCAAGCTTCAGAAAAAGGCAATCATAGGATAGCTCAAGAAAAACATACAAAAGGTACAATGCATTATGAATTTACAGAACTCTGCCAAAACAGATGATCTTATCTTTATAAATTGATGACTATTGGATGAGATTTTAAAGCACCCAAATTTATGAATGTTTGGTGAGAATACTCAAGCACATTTATATGTCTCTTGTTTAAAAGACTAATCACAAGCTGGTAAGGACTAAATATTGCCTGGTTCACAGAGTTAGCATACAAATATTTTCCTGGAAGCAAACTATGTAAACTTGCTTTGTTATAACTGGTAATTGGCTAGCTGGCAAAAGATAGATGACCCTGCAAGAAAAGGAAACACAAAAAGGAGTTCAGGCTGTTTATCAACATACCCCAATCCCAAGATGCACATTCACAGTAAAGTTTGGTGCTTTATAACTATACTAGTAAATTAAGGAATAATTAATTTTAACAAATATTTATTGAGAACCTACTATGTCACTGCTTTGGTTGTTGGAATGACAAAATTAAATAAAACACAATTGCCCTCAAAGACTTAAAGTTTGGTGAATTTAGTACTCAAGACAGATTCACAAACAGTACATGTTATTATCAGCTTTTAAGGGATATGATAAGGATACATTCAAGGTGTCTTTATAATGCTTAAGGGGTCTGAGATAATACCTACTCTAGGGCTGTCCGTTTCATACACGTGATTTTGTGTGACATTGTCTTTCTTTTGTCCTCCTCTAGAGTGATTTAAACCTCTATATCTTAGAAAACTGCTCATGCAATTTGTTTATAAAGTAGATGGCAGAATTTAGGCATTAGTATGATATCAAAAATGTGAATATGTGATAGACTTTCAGGTATAGTTGTTTTAAAATGTCTTTTGACCCTTGAAATGTTGCAGTACATCAATCATGAAAGCACCTGGTTGGTCATGATGCAGCAGGTTCCACAGCCCATGCTTGCTTGACTGTTCCTATTGAATCACAGACTCACTGAGCTGACTCTGAGGTAGGGCTCTCTCTCTCTAGTGTACCAAGGCAATTAGCTATTGCAGCTCACAGATAAACTGCAATTCTTCTGGCCAAGAGAGGACAGCCTGGCTTCTTCTTCACTATCTAGATGTCAATAGCTTGCTGGGAATAATGAAACCCAGTGATTCTTTCCTCTCCTCTTTGATTAGGGATCTTTCTTGTTTCTAATAAGGGCTCTGGAGAATTGCAAGGCATTATTTTGTAAGCAATTTTAAGCTACATTTTTATTAATATGTTTGAAATATATATTCTCAAATATATCTTTCTTCTTATTGCACGTCTTTTGCTTGTTTTCATTTTTTGGAGCTTTTATATTTTTCTTAGTTTTATATAAAATGTAACATTTTTATTGAAGCATATATTACATGTCATATTATTTATACAAGTCAATAATTTTTAAAATAAATTCACCAGGTTGTACAAACATCACCAGAAATCAATATTAAAATATTTTCATCACATCGTTAAGATCCCTAAGGTCTATTAACTGTTAATTTTACTCTGCCATCCATCACCCCCTACCCTAGACAAGCACTAATCTATTTGCTGTCTATAGATTTGCCTTTTCTAGATATATCATATGAATTAGAATCATGAAAAATGTTATTTCTTTCATTTGGCTTCTTTCACTTACCATATATCAATAGTTCATTCTCAATATTATTGTTATTTTATTTTATTTTTTTACCACTGAATAGTAAGTACTCTATTATAGGGTATTTCACTGTTAAGTCTATGAATTCACCCATTGATGGACATTTAGGTTGTTTCCAATTTTGACTTATGAATAATGCTGTCAAGAACATTCTTGTGCAGGTCTTTGTGTGGGTATATAAAATTCAGCATATTTCGAAATCTTATACATGTCATCAATTCGATATCATTTGACATCAAAATGCAAGTATATTTGTCTACTTGTTCATATGATTATTGTGAAGATAAAATAAATGCATTATAGGAAATAGAATTACTGGTTTTCTTTTTCCACTTTTCAGATCTCTCCTTTAGGTTTAATTAAAACTTGAAATTTAAAATTTTGCTTTTTACATTTTACAGTTTTCCTAACTTCTTATAATTTTATTATTGTATCCTTCCCTTGTCTTCTGGGAGAGTGTTTCCGCTCTCTTTCTTATCCTGTGTCTATTGTTCATACCCAAACTCTTCTTCCTTTCTGTCTTCACCATCTCCCATTAATCATTTTGGTTTATTTTATATTTTTTAGTTTCCTTTTAATAATTTTTCTTTCTACTCACCCTGACATCTCCTTTTGACTGCCTGTTACTCTTATTTTCTGTCTTATCTAGCTCGAGTAAATATTTTCTCAGATTTTTGTCATTTTATATTATTTGCGCTTTCTGGGTTAATATTCCAGCTCACTACTTATTCCAATAGTCAGTGCCTCATTTTCCTATCTATAAAATGAGAATAATGATAATAATAACCCCCACAATAATGACAAATTGTTTTCCAGATAGATGGATAAATAGAACAGAATTTGGTACAAAATAAATGCTCAAAGGAGAGTAATCTAGGCAAATGCTAAGGTTTTGCTTTATCTAAAACTGGGCCTAAAATAACAAATAGTAAAAGAATGATTTAACTTCAGGCAGAATTCCAGATTTTACTAGGAAGGAAATTAATTCTTTAAGTACATAAGGCTTACTTGGGCTACATTAGGCTCTCTTGATATTTTAAATAATTTAACTTCATTTCATTGTAATGTAATTTGTGTGACATAGCCTTTTCTCTCTCACTGAGGAAACTGAGGTTCAAAAGATTAAGAGACTTTCTAAAGGTCACACAGCT
>NW_011888787.1:11588795-11603508 GCF_000151845.1 Pteropus vampyrus | reverse complement strand
TAATCAGCATTTAATTTATAGTCATCAAATAGATAAATAATTAGGCATGGCTTTCAATATACTGAATATTTTACATTATATCTAAAAATTATAAATACCTCGTCTATTAATATTCATTCCCTTTAATAATATTACTTGAAGAAATTTGCAATAGAATGTTATAGTCAAATATAGTAACTTCACAACTATTTTAGTATTATTATTATAACTTTATTGCTAGATGTTAGAAGTGTGCATATATCTTTATACGAAACATAGTTTTTTCTTCTGTAGTGAATATTCTGATTTTTTTTTTCTAGTATGGAAATGATCAAAATCCCTTAGGTATAAGATATCATAAATTTAAATATGTCAGGCATATAATTTGACTCCAGGAGTTGAAGTTAAACATTTGTGTAATTGTGTTTTTATATATTTTGGGAGGTAATCACTCTGATCATCCTGAAATTGTTAGAAATATAGAAATTATTAGCACACACTAAACATAAAAACTGAATAACTAGGACTGTGCTCTTTATTGTTTGCTCTTAGAAGTGTTTCATCTCTAGAGAAACATCCTGTTGCTGTGGTTATCTTTTTCAGAGTTTGCTCAAATTCCATGAGGACTTCTTTTGGATCGCTTGCCACAAAGATTACATTCTCTTTGGAGTTCAGATATTGTACATCAAAACACTGGAGGTTTTGCAAGTTTTCTCTCAACAGGGAAAATATATCCCTTACAAACTGAAGACAAAGTCAAAAGAATAGTAAACAACTTTCTAACTCTTTTCCTAGTTTCTTTCGTTAAAGAGTATGACTATACTCTGCCCTCTTTATAATATGCTTCATTTTTAATACTGGTTAAATCGGAGGCATGACTATTGTAAATATGTAATTATAAAAGACTGATTCTTATTGTTTGTTTGCATTTTCTTGGTTCATGGCTTGCTTAATTATAAGCAAGAAAGATAGCAGGAAACAATCTCAAGATTGGTTCTGGACCAAATATTTTCTAAATTTAATTATTGTCTGTTTCACAGTAGACTAAAATTAACCTTTCTGGAATAATATAATGCAAGGCTGTAAACAGAAACAAATCACATCAATTTCCTTTTGTTAATTGTGCTTGATTTTATGTTTTATTTTACTTCCTCTTGAAAATAAGGAACATCTGAGTTCTGGACCTGATTTATAACCACCTAAGTCTTTATTATATCTACCCAATTTTGAGAGAGTCAAAGTGATGATTCCTAATATTACTGTACTTTTGTCAACTTTATTCATATCTTATTATGATGTTTTGTTTTGTTATCTGCTTTTTCATTTTATGTACACAGATTTGTGACTCATATCTTCTTTATAAGCATGACTTTTTATTACTCAGTGTTCTCTTTTATCCTGTTTATTGCTTTTAATCTTAGATTCTACCTGATCTAATGTTAATATTACCACTTTTGTTTACATATGCTTGATACCTACTTCATCTGTTAATTTTAACTTTTAATTTTTACCATGCTTAGGGTGGGTTTATTGTAAACTTCATTTAACTTTAATTTGATAGTTTTTGCATTTTAATGAAAAGGTTTAGTCTGTTAACATTATATGTAATAAATAATATACTGGATTTTATTCATTTTATTTCACTTCATGTTTATGATTTTACTTCATTGTTTCCTCTTTTTTACTCCATCTTTGCTTCTTAGTTCAAGGTGTTCTTTATTTCACTTTTTTTTCCTTGCTAATAAAGAATTTCTACTGTCAATTTCCATCTATCGATGGTTATATTTCTTTTCCCTAATCTTGTAATTAAGCACTGTGTGTGAAATGCTCAAATTCTGTTCTATTTCTCTGAACACAAATAAGATAGATCCAATGTTCTTATTGCTAGACTCTTATGCCCTGTCTTTTGTTATTATTACTCCCTTCCTCCATCCGGGAAATACCATCGTAATTATTTTGTTTCTCTCCCTCTCTTCACTCGCCCTTAATATTTTGTTGTTGTCATATGATTGTTTCATGGCAGGCTAGCCTATACACTAATGAATACATTGTTGCATTTTTAATAAATAACACCTATGACGACAGGCTGATATGCAGTTTCTCTGATTTTGAGAGAGGCATACTGTATGGTAATATAGTTCTTAAAAGCAAAGTTATAAAACAGTAAGCAAAGTAACATTAATTTTACATGAAATATTGCTCACCTTATGCCTATGTAGGGATAGGCTATCCACTTTAATGAAAGGCTTGGACATGATATTCTACACAATGAATATTTAGGTGATGACAATGGTGATGACACAAAAATGTCTCACACAATTCTTGCATTTGCACAAAACAATAAAGTTAGCCTATCCCTTCTTGCCTTAAAACTTGGTGCTCACTTCTCTTCCTTACTAATAAATGTCCTTTGGGGTATTTTATTTCCCCAGATTAGGGCACTTTTGTCTGCATTAAAAACCTGTTCAGGCAGACATCCTTTCTCCTCCGTGGTTTTTTTTTTTTTTTCTAAATGCCATCTGGGAACTTCTCTGCTGCCTCTTGGTAGACAGAAACTGCTTCTCCTGTTATCTTGACATTTTTTTAAGTTAAATCTCTTTCTAAAATTATTAAACCATCCTTTGCTGTCATTAAATTTTCCAGATTTAAATCCTTCACTTTCATTTTGTTTTCAGTTGTCATATAATAACTTCATTTTTTCTTGAATCATATTCGTCTATAGGTATGCCTTTCTTATAGCAATCCTGCAGCCATGTAAAGCTGCATTCGATATGAGATAGAAAGTATTTCACAAAAAGTGCAAGGTTTTTATGCTTGCTGGCATAGTTGCAGCGATGACTTCATGAATTTCCTTTTCTTCTTTTACACTGGTCCTTATGCTGGATTCATTCATCTTGAAATGGTGGGCAAATACAACTGCAGACCTCAATCTATGGTCAATTATATTAAGCAATTCAACTTTTTCACCATGCCTTTTCTCTGCTTCTTGGGAGCACTTCCAGCATCATTAGTGACACTTCACGGGTGTCCCATGGTGTTAGTCCAGATTTACGGTATTGTGCTAAACTGGTGAAAAATATGCGAGACCCACGGGAGATCACTTTTTACTGCAATATGCAATTTGCTAGAGAAACAAACTGCTCACATGGAGATTATTGGTATCACATAGCATTTTAAGCGAATACTTGCAGCACTTAAGTTTATCATAATAGTAACAGGAGGTGGCTATAAAATTATGATAATAGTACAGTATATACTACAGTTAATTTTATGCAGTTATGATTTATTACTGCATCTTTACATTTATTTATATTTCTCTAATCTATGAATGTTGGTATGTATGGTCTGCATTTGTGTGCATAAGTTTTGATAAATATCAATTTTTTAAATAGAGTTGTGTAAATGACAAAATAGACTAACACATTTCATTCATTTAGGACATATCTACATTTTTCTTCATTTTTTGATATTTGTAGGTTACACAGTTCATCTGCACATTTTTTTCAAACTGTCACAAATCTGAAATTTTTCTAATATATTTATTAGAAATATATTGAAATACATCCGTGTATAAGTGGACCCGTGCAGTTCGAACCTGTGTTGCTCACGGATAAACTGAATATCTTTGAGGGTTCTTTGCTCATTTCTTTCCTTTCTTCTCAGTTCCTTATCTCGAAGTCATTATTTTTTAAGTGATGTTTGATTAAAATATTTTTTCAAATATTTTTCTCAGGTTTGGAATAGAATGGTGTTACATCTGCTCAGAATTCTTTCATGCCCTCAAATATCTTCCTATATTTCCTTTCTAGAGACATTGTTTTTTTCTGTCTAGAAGCTTGTGATATTTTCTCTTCAATCTAACACTTTTTATCACAATTTGCGTTGTTTTATATCTAACCTGGAACTTAGGAAATTCTTTCAATAGATAAACTAATGTGTGGTTTTTTGGTTTTTTTTGGTTGATAGTTGTACTATTATTTATTAGTTTTTGTTATTGTTGTTGCTGTTGTTGGTGTTCTGAAGCTCCTGTGTATTAGGGCTTCTAAATCTATCTGCAAGTCTCTTTATTTTTGTCTTATCATTTCTCTATTTTTGCTCTGTGCTTTGAGATATTCTTGCACTGGATTGTCCAGACTGCTAATCCACGTCTCGTTAGTGACTCTCCTTAAATTTACCTGTTGAGATTTTAAGTAGAAAAATCATGGATTCCTTAATCATTAAATCTATGTGTGTGTGTGTGTGTGTGTGTGTGTGTGTGTGTGTGTGTGTGTGTGTGTGTTGCATTTCAATATTCTTAAGCTCTCTTTTTTTCATAGCCAGGTCTTTAGCAGTTTTGTTTCACCAATGCGTATTATTACTATTCTGCCAAACTTTCTTTGATCTCGATGCTTGGGTTCATTGGAAGAGCTGTTAGTTTTGTTGTTGTTTTGATTTTTTTGACTTGAGTCTAGTTATTGGAGTATTAAAGATAGAATCTTTCCGATGCACGAAGGATAAGAGACCTCTATCCCAGCAAAATTATGTTGTATGAACAAGTAGTCACCTGATAGAGCAGGTGAGGATGTCTTCTCATGCTTTGACTCCTTGAACTCGTCAAGCTTAAATTGCAGACAAAGTCTTTCCCTGACTTTCTGGGGGACAGTGAGCGCACACTCATTTATGTAGAAGCCAATATCTGCTTTTTGCTAGGGATTTCTCTAATCTCTGCTAAGATTTTTTATAGTTCGAATGTTTCCTGTTTCTTCCACCTTCGTGGTGACACTGTTTTCTGGGTCTTGTTCTCCAATACTTGTCTAGTTCCTGAGGGAGAAAGTCCAGTGCCAATTCTCTTGTTGTCTATGTTGATAGGACACCAGATTTCCTGGCCTTGTTCAAAAAAAATATCTGCCCGAAGGATTCTGGAAGTCGGTCCCCTGCATCTCCAATATTAGGCATTTAAAGCTTCAAATTTTTCGCCTCAGAGCAAAAACAACAAGAAAATTTTAGATTCTGTCAATAAAGTGATTTCCCACATAAAATGTTAGCATAGCTTCAAATTCTGAGAATAAGTGTATCAAAGCCACAAATAAAAGATGGACAGAAAGTATTAACTATCAGGGCTGTTGCTACATGTTGCCCTCTCAATCACATGTTCTAGGAACTGGGGTAACCAGAGATTTAGGAAGAAATCCTTAGTAAAGTCAATCATCAATAAAAAAGGAACTATACAACTTCTACAGTTTTCCACAAGTCTCTCTAAAATCCCATTCTCAATAGAATAAAATACACTTTCATAGTTATAGTGAGCCTCGGATACTTAGATGACCAGTTAGAGGTTTGTAACTAGTTCCTTGTGGTTTCAAAATATTATCACTATTTCTACTTTTCATTTATATTATGGAAATAAAATATAGATTTTAGAATATATTATTTTCCAGGTTTTAAGGGCTTTATATGTATTGTCGTTTATAACAGAAGCTTCATAATAAGCCTACTATTTAGCTCTATTTTACAGATGAGAAATGGAAGCTTGCAGAAGTTAAGTGCTAGCCCTAAGGTGACAAATAGCTAGTGGCAGAGCTGATCATATGCGCCCAATAGAAAGAAAGGTGACAATGGTAAATGAGAGGTTTTATGAGAATGCTGTTTGACTTCTGAAAGAAAGATGTGATATAAGTCAAGAGTTACTAAAACTACATGTGCCTTTTCAACCTTACACAGATAAAAGCAACTTACATTAATTCAAATGCCAACCTTCTCCTGGAGACAGACGCTTTCTGGAAACAGGATTGCTTAATGAAGTACGTGGCAACTCCATTTGTGACAAGTGCATTTGGAAATTTTGCGAAATAGCCATAGATGATGGACCTCGTCACACACATGGTTATTAATACAATGAGACATGACAGAGCATGAAATGCACACTATCCATTCACATCGAAGGCTAAGTGCCATCAGTGCATCTATGTGTGAATTAATACAGTATAACACACTGCTGGCCATGGAATGTCACACAGCAACAGTGATTGGAATTGTAAAATGCCTTAATCAAATGTTATTTGGAAAGAACAAGTATGTGCTGTCACATTGATGACAAGGTTTAAAAGTGTTGAACTAAAAAAATTATGCTGCGCTATAGTCATAGCCCATTAATCTCATCAATTGTGTAATTATTTTGGATTACTTTATTTGATCTACATTTTAATTCTGAAGTCATATAAATCATGGAAAAAAGTAAATTAAAATCAGTCAGTATATCTTTTTTAATTTCATTGCCAGAAATATAAGCATATGTAAAAATATAAATTGGATTATATTCACTTTTATATATGTAAGGATAGAACTATGCTCCATTTTAATTTTCTCTTCTCTCTCTCTCTCTCTCTCTCTCTCATCTCCTCTCTCCCCCTACTTCCTGCTCTTGCTCTTATATTTGTAAATTCTTTCTTTATTACCTACTTCCCCACAATATATATTTAAGTGCTTCAGTCACTTCTATGTTTAAAATCTACCTCCTTATATCCTGTGGGGCCTTTTTAACTACTGTTAACAGGAAAGTCTCAAATATAGTTTCCACTTACTATCATCACTTCCTCACCTCCCACTCCATCTTCGACTGAAAACAATTATCTGTCTACCTAATACCCATATTCCCATCTCAGACCCCATCATTAAATGGAAACTGTTTTAACTAAAGTCCACAATAATTTCTCAATCAATTATTATAAGAAGTTCTCTTTAATTGTGTGTCATGTTTGACCTCTCTTAGGTTTGGCAATTTTGATCATTCCCTTTCTGAAAATCCTTCCTTCTTGGTTTCCATCACACTACTTCTACTAGGTCCCCTTCGGTATCTCGGGTTATTTCTTCCCAGTCTTTTCTTCTCCTTTGTACTCTAAATGTTCCTGTGTTCTAAGATTCTGCTCTTGCCCCCCTCCCTTTTTTTTTTTAAATAGCACTCTGCACACACATGGGAAAATTTTTTCATATGAGTTTCTAGTGGTTGTTATTTAAACACGAACACTAGCTTATACTTCTTTGAGCTGTAGTCCAATTTTTTTCCTGCCTAGTAGACACCTCTACTTATGAGATCCTCTAAGTTAACATGGCCCAAATAATAATTATCTTCCTATTTATCAGTCTGTTTATTTTCCTATAATCCCCATCCTAATGAATGGTTTCTGCATTAACTTGTTTATCTGTCACTTTTTCTACCTCCTTCACAATAGAGGTGTCTCCATTAACTACCTTCTCTAAATAATGGAAACATTATGCTTGTACTCGTCAATCTATTATTTTTACTAGCTCTGGATATCACGATTTGGTCTTTTATACTTCTAGAAATATTTTTGCACAAGGTAGTTTTTCTTTCGATGTTTTAATGTATTTTAAAAATGGAGTTGGATTCAGTACATTAAATAAATCTGTTACTCTAAGTCAAGCTTTTCATACAGCATTTCTTTTCCTTACTTTATTTCTTGATTGACCATATTTTCTAAGGCTGACTCACTGTTTCTCAATATTTCATATTCTACCCAGCTTGAAAATGTCATTGTGTGTATGTATTTGGTTTTATACAATTTTATTAAATGTGTAAGTTCATATATCTACCAACAGTCAGAATAGTTGCATCACGAAAAGGATTCTGTATTGCTTTGTATTGCCTTTTTATCATCATACCCACCTACATAACTTCTAAGCCCTAGTAACCATCGATCAATTTTCCATTGCTATATTTTTTGCCATTTCAAAATATTACATAAATTAAATCATATAATATGTAACTTTTTGGTATTTTGTTCTTAGATTAAGATTTGCTGAGATGATGATGATGATGATGATGATGATGAGGAAGAAGATGATGATGATGATGATTGTGGCAAGTTTTATTATGGAAGAAAATCACCAGAATATAAAGTAGAAAGAAATGTTAATCATATAAAATTAATTTTCAAATTAAAAATAGTACATTTATAAGGAAAAATGAAACTAATGCAGTAGAAATAGTAGTTTTCAATAATAACAATTCTTCCTTAAAATTCAGTGTAAGTCAAATAAACACAGAGAAAAGACGTCTCATAATTTTTTTTTTTTTTAATTACAATGGAGAGAGAAACTAATTGAAAGGAGGTGAAGTCTATGGACCTCTCCTGAGGGCGACAGTGGGGAGCAGCCTTTGCTAGGTGGTAAACACAGAGTACAGAGGTTTGACGGGTGGGTTTCCGCTACAAGGTTTGTGGATTTGTACAGAAAACTATTTTCTTCTGAATTTCTTTATCTGCAAGATAAGATGTTCAGACTAAATGGTTTCTAAGGTACTGTCAGTTCTAAATTCTAATAAACGTAGTAGTTAAAAGCTTTTGCTCTGGAGAGAGAGGAACTGGATTTGAATATTGACTGACTCTATGAGGATGGGTGAGTGATTTAATCTCTCTAAATCTTAATGTCCTCATTAACGAAATGGGGATAATAATAGCACATTCCTCATAGGTCAGCATACTGTCACACCTATAAAATAGCTGAATAAAATTTAGTTATTAAAATTTCTATTACCAGATATCAATCTCTCAAACTTCTCAGAAAGTAATACTTTTTCAAATACCTCATTTATGCAAAATCTGAAATTCAATAGAATTGTTATGAGAGTTAAAGGGAAAATGCATTTGAAATGATTATGTACAAAATAAGGTATATGTATTGTTTTAATTGCAAAGTATTTATTTCTCAAGAAAATGGCCTTAGTAATTATAAAATAGGTCATCATTTTCTGCTCATCTCGTGTATATGTGATATAGCATGGGAAGAGTTTTGGAAAGAGTTTGACTCAAAAAGAATTAATTTCTTTTTTAAACTAGAATCAGAGAAAAGGACTAATTGGGAGATAAAAATAAATTGCAGCCTTTCATTCATACAGGTGAATGTTTTCATACTAAAATACATAGCCCTGGAAATAACAAGAAACACTGCAAACTAGGTGGAAAATTTAAGTGGGTGTTTAAGGTTAACACTTCTATAGCTATAAGTTTTAGAACTGCTATATTGGAGTGGGGTAGGGGAAGGTGTGGTGGGGTGGGAGAGAAGGCCACGACCACAAGAAAGAGAAAAATAAAAGTGTAAGACACACAGAAGGAAACTTCTGAAAGTAATCAAAATAATTTTTAGGCTGAAAATTTAAGCATTAAAATAAATGAAATCAAGTCCCCAAACTCTGTTTATGAAAAATAAGTGGAGTTTTAGAAAAAGCCTTCATGGGGAAGGCAAAAATGAGATTGCTAAACCAGTGCTGTACACATGAATTTCAGGAAGAAAAGTTTTTGCCAATGTTGTTTCATACCTAGAATTAAATATGTGTTTCAGCAAAACTTTATCTCCAAGAAAATAAACTTCTAACTTTTAGTTTTCCTATTGTCCCATCACAATAAATACTCACCGAAGAAGAAATTGAAATTTTCTGTGTGAATTGAGCTGTACTTTTAAATCCCTGTTTTTGACACCAAGATGTAACTAATTTTGCTGAAGGTACCAGGTACTCTGAAGTTAGATTTCACGAGAAGTTGAAATTCTCCTTTCTTTCTTGAAGTCAGTGAAATTCTTCAGCAGTGCGGATCCCTTTGAAGTCAGGTTGATATGCCAACATTGAATCAAATTTTGTGAACTTCAAAGTTCTCTCTGTTGTAAAGGATATCCTGGTGAGGCTAGATATTGCAAAAAGAAATGAGAATACGACCTGAACATTTTAACTAACTTGGTTTCTAAAGTAGTATGTGAGTTTTCTTATTTTGTGAATATTCATGTTTTTATATACTTAAAATATTTAATGCTATATATAGTAGTGTTACTATCACATTCCAAAATTTTACTTTATATTTATTTTATACCTTAGAATTCTGATGAACTTACTTTATATGGGAATTTTACATTACTTTTTCTTACATGAAGGAATGTTGAAAAGAGCATAGAATTTAGAATCTTAGAAGCTTCATGAAGACCTTACATATGTGTTTTTGGGTAAATTGCACTCAAAATTAATTTAAAAAAATCTACATCACAAAGTTTTTATAAGAAAGAAATAACAATGTATGTATAAGTGTATAATATTCAATTATAGCAAATTTAAAACAAAGTTAATTTCCTCTATTCTTCATCTCTGCACAAAACACTGAAAGTTTTCAGGACCATGAATGTTCAGATTAAGTTACTTAGATTAATCACCCAAAGTGATGAATATATGGGCCACCTACTTCTGCATACAGCATTCTTGATTGACAGCTCTTTAAGAACCTTGAATATGTCATCCCACCACTTTCTGGCCTCTATTGTTTTTGATGAGAAATCAATGCTTAATTTTTTTGGTATTCCCTCATGGATGAGATGTTTTTCTCTTGTTTTTAAGATTTTTTTGTCATTAGCTTTCAGCATCGACTGATTTGTCTAGATATGAATTTTAAGATTTATCTTACTTGAGATCTGTTGAGCTTCATGGATGTGAAGATTAATGTTTTTCATATTTGTAAATTGTCCCTTAACAGTGGATTATATTATGTGAGGGAAAAAAAGCCAGTCATGGTTTAGATTTCTTTGTGACTATGTAAACATATTTTGGAAAGTTATAGTATGTATTCATTAAGCAGAGATTGGCAGCCTGCTTTTTTAAATCCACCATTTCTACTTTACATGTTGGTTAAAATAGTGTGCACGCTTCAGCTGACCAGCTGCCCGAATCGTTTGTGGAAACAGAAATCGACTGTGAGACACACAGAGTATTTTAGCCTCAGGCCCCCTTCCTTACCAGTGGACCTCTAACTCCTTAGGCATTAAATGTGATGGCAATACCTAATTCTTCCTTCATAATTGTTCTTTCCTTAATAGTGACATTCATTTGTGATATCATACCATATAAAACTTTGTATCCAGTAAAATAGAGTTGATTAAAAATTATGGCAATGATGAAGTTTCGTGCTACAGTAACTGTAAAAGAGTATGAAACTGAGGTGAATCTCAGTTCTGATTTTTATTGTACAGATTTCTTAACTCTTGACATGAGTCAATAAACTTGACCTTGTGTGAAAGTCCATAAGCAGCACATATTCATACTTACAGCCAAGGGCTCAAGAGGAAAACACACTACAGTTCATTTCCATTTATTGCTTACATAATTTTCTATTGGCCAGTTTGGCTCATGCATCCAATAAAAGTGAGCACAGAGACAATCCCACAATGTGCGTGGGTGTGTGTGGGGCGGTATGTGGTGGAGGGAGGGGGCAGTGAGGTTATTAGAGAAGAAAGGAAACTGAAAGAGAAAAAAATCAGTGCCCTTAGTCGTTGTTGTTTTTGTATTCAAACAGAAAACTCAAGAACATGGGCATATGGGAAGGAGTCCTTTCCATTTCATAAAGTCAGTCACATTGGGTACTCATCATGTGTTAGGCATTGTGAAAAGCAAGGAAATAGAGTCCACTCATCAAGATATCCAGTTATCTATTTCTAAATTAATTGATACAAACCAGATATTGACATTCTCAAGATACTATCCTGAACAAAGCAGAAAAATTTCTACCCTCAAGTTGCTTATAAGATTAAGTAAAGGGTGAACTGAGAATAAACAGGAGCCAGATTGTAAAAGACCCATCACGCTGAACTGAAGGGATTAAATTTTTTCAAACAGATGATGAATGGTCATCATAAGTTTTTAAACGAGGAGTCACGTAGTTTGATTTTCCTTAGAGAAAGATAAAATCTTGTACCTATCTTATAGATGATAAACAGTCTTTAAAGTATTTCATTTATTTATTTATTTATTTACCTATTTATTTTATTTATAGATGAGGCAATCCTTGGTTGACCTCACAGATTGCAAGGACCTTGTCAGTTTACAATCTCTTATTTTTTTATTTTTTTATTTTTTATGCCTACAGCACCTGGTCTTCCTAGGTGGTCTCCCATCCAAGTACTAACCAGGCCCGATCCAGCTTAGCTTCCAAGATCAGACTCTGGGATCAGGCTTGTTTAAGGTAGCATGGCCACAGACTAAAGTATTTTAAATAAGAGAATAACGTAATCAGATTTGTATTGCAATCAAATAATTTACTCAGAGGTGGTTTGGATAGTGAATGGGAGGAAGGCAAAACTGAAAGGTGTAAGGAGAGATTATATTTTATTCATAGTGTTACAGTAATCCTAAAAAAATCATTGTGACTAAGAGATTTGAGAGAAATCACTTGATTTGCATATTAAGGAGGTAGAAACAACAGGGTTTAGTGGTGAGGAGGTAGGTGAGGACAAAATAATGGGGGTGAAAGAAGCTTGGGAATTTATATGACACTACTGTTTTAAGCATGTTCTCTCACACATTGCAAACAGTGAAATTCTAACACCAATTCTTTAAACTACTACTACTTTTCACTAATCCCCTTTGCAGCAAAATACTGAAAAGAGTTATCTATTCTTGGGAGCAATCTAAGCACTCAGCAATAGACTTGGATAAAGAAGAGGTGGTTACATATATTCAATGGAATATTACTCAGCCATAAAAAAGAATAGAATCTACTATTTGCAGCAACATGAATGAACTTAGAGAGTATTATGCTAAATGAGATAAGTCAGATAGAGAAAGACAAATATCATATGATTTCCTTTGTATGTGGAATCTAAAGAATAAAATAAGAGAACACACAAACAAACAAAAAACCCAGAAATGAATTCATAGATATAAGGAACAAACTGATGGTTGCCAGATGGGAGGAGGGTTGGGAGGCTGGGTGAACAAACAAAAAATAATTATCTATTCTTTCTGTTTTCAATTCCTTTTCTCTCTTCCTACCTTAAACCATCTAATAAAACTCTCATGATAAAAAGCTACCAAAACTATGCTCACCAATGAAACTAATAATTTCTAAGTTGCCAAGTTCAATGATCAAGTCCCATTTTTTTATTTTGCTGGGCTGAACCAACCAGAAGCATTTGACATAGCATATTATGTCTTCTGTTTCAATAATATTTCTTCATTTGGATTCTAGGAATCCAAATTCTCTTGGTTTTCTCCTATCCCATTGACCACTCTTTCTTATCTCCTTTATTGATCATTTTCTCTTTTCCACCTCCTAATGCTGATGTTGCTCAAAGATCTGTTCCTTGTCCTTTCCTCAATTAATGTTCACATCCCTGATTACTTCAATGAGGCTCATGGCATCAGGTCTCATCATATACTACTTATTCCCTGTTAATATCTTCAATCCAAAATTCTCTTCTGAACTCGACACATATTCAATTGCCTCAGTATTTCCACATGCAAATTTAAAAGCCACTTGTAATTCAAAGTATTCAAAATGTAATTCTTGATCTGTCTTTTACCCCAACAACCCACCGCTGCTTCAAACTCTTCAGTCACAGCTTTCCTCCTCTCAGCTGACGTCAATTCAATGCCTCAGTTGCCCAGACCAGAAACCCTGAAGTCGTTCTTAAATAGTTTTTGGCTTTCATACCTCACATCTAAGGCATCGACAATTCCTATTAGTTCCATCCTTAAGATATTTCTAGAATTCTGTTATTTTCCACCCTCTCCACTGCTACATTTGTGGTAGAAAGATCTTCATCTCTCAGCTGCATTGCTACATACCAACTGGAATCCCTTCTTTTATTTGCCCCTGTAAAATCTCTTTCAAAAAAGCCAAAGTGAATCTTTTTTTCATTTTTAAAGTAAGTCAGTCGTGAAACTTCTCTGATCAAAGCTCTTCAGTGGCTCCTTATTTCACACAGAGTAAAGTCAAAGACCTCACATAGGGAGCAGGGATATGCATAACATGGTAACCCTAGGAGCCCTCTGCCTCATCTTCCACAATTCTTCCCCTCCTTGACGCAGCTCCAGTAATTCTTATACGTTTGCTATCCTTTGAAAATATAGATCTACTCTTATCTTAGAGACTTTGCACCCATTGTTGCTTCTTCTTGGAAACTTCTCCCTATAGATACCTGCTTAGCTAACATCTTTACCTTGTTGATGACTTTACTCAAATTTTATCTTCTGAATGAAGCCATCTTGATAGCCATCCAACAACATACCTAAGAGGAAGCAGTTAGGGGGACAAAAAGAAAACCAGGAATGTGAGATGCCAGAAAAACTTTACCAAGAGACCACTTTTAAAAAAATTACTAAGAATTGAAAGTGCAGGTTGTGTGAAATAAGGACTAAATGGATCAATTTGGTTTAATCATAAAGAGATTTTTTTTGTGCTCTTGGCAAGAATAGTTGATTTGAATTGTTAGATGAGAATGCCAGAGAGTGTAGGATCCTTTGTCTTTATGCCATGGGTCATGTACTGTTGATTAATGCTAAGACAATTGGAAAGACTCAAAATTAAAAGACCATCTAATTTTTACCCTACTCGCACCTATTTTTTTTTTTTAAAGGACTTTGGAATTCTTTTTTCTCATTCATAAAATAGGCATAATAATATCTAGTCCATAATTGCAGAACTGCGTCTGGAATCAATTTGAAAACCACTGCTCTTCTACCATATCATTGCGTTATTATTTATATTTTGCAGGAGAAAGCTGAGACTTTCAGCCAAATAATTAAAAATAAAATAAATCTGATATTCTTTGGAAAGTATTTCCTTGACTTTGTATTCCTGTAAAGTGATAATGAGATGATGTCTTTGAAGACCAGATTTTTAAAAAATTCCATATAGATCACTTTATAGATTGATACAATCACAGAATGTATCCAGGTGTCATTATTTGAGGCATTACGTCACAC
>NW_011888787.1:11583291-11588065 GCF_000151845.1 Pteropus vampyrus | reverse complement strand
CACAGGCGAATTGGCATGCAATTATTGAATTACTCATCAATAAACAACTTTTGAACACTGTCTCTGTATCTAGTGCTGTAAAAGGAAATGTGAGAATGTAGAAATGAGCAAGAGAGAGAGTCACTTTCTTCTGTTAGGAATACAGACAATAATCTATAGTGTAAGACATCCTGCAGAAGAAGTAGGAAAGTGGAAGTTAGCTAGGCCAGGGCATTGTCATGATATGGAGCCTCGTTTTAGTTATAGACAGTAATTTTTATGGGAGAGTAATACGAACATGACAGGTACAGAGTTTAAAATGTTGAGGAATATTCCACTGTATATATGTACCACAGCTTCTTCAGTCAATTATCTATTACTCAGCCATAAGAAGAGATGAAATACTGCCATTTGCGACAACATGGATGGACCTTGAGATAATCATGCTAAGCGAAAAAAAACAGACAGAAAAAGTTGAAAATCATATGATATCACTTATATATGAGATATAAACCTAAAAGCAACAAATGAACAGGACAAACAGAGACTCATGGACATGGACTATAGGCTAGTGGTTACCGGAGGACTATGGACTAGTGGTTACTAGTGAGATGGGGTATGAGGGGGGAGGTAGACAGGGTAAAAGGGGTCAAATATAGGATTTAAGGGGAGGGTGAAGTGGGTAAAGGGGATCACATATTTGGTAACTGAAGGAAATTGGACTTTGGGTGGTAAACACACAACAGAATATACAGATTTCAAATGATAATGTACACCTGAAAATTATATATTTGTATTAACCAATGTTATCCGAATAAACTTAATTAAAAATTAAAAATATAAAATAAAAATAAAATAAAAAATTGAGGGGTAGTCAAGACATATGGAAAGAAGCCGAAAACTACTATAGCTATCTAAGATAGATCAGTTTCTGTCACCCGGAATCTGGATGTTGGATTCTTAGTATGTCTGTCTGTCTGTCTGTCTGTCTCTCTCTCTCTCTCTCATTCTCTCTCTCTCCCTCTCTCCCTTTCCCAGTAGTTTCTCTGTCAGATAATGACTTCTGCATCTCAACATGTTTACCTAATGCTTGGCTAGCCAGCTCTGCACATTTTCCCACTTTAGTTTGCTTCGGTCTAGGGAAAACTGCCACCTTTCTAGGGCTCTTATTATTCTTTATTTTATTTTTAAAATACTAGTTGTTAATATTCTTTCACTCGTTGTCTCATCATTAAATCCTCTTTGTTAGAACCACTGATGTCCTCTCCCTAAGTACTCGACCCTAAGTAAACTCCCGGCACTTGACCTAGTTTCTCTCAGCCTTATTCACAGTGCCTGAGTCTGTTCCTTCTACCCTCTCTCCCAGAAGAATTCCTCTTTCTGCTACTGCCTTTCAATTTAAACTGCTGTCTAGAATATTCAGCTTCTCTGATTATCAAATGGATCCTTGGTTACTTACAGTTTTTAGAATCATATCTGACATTGCTCAGTGTGGCTTGAGACCTTTCTGATCCCCATATCTGATTCATTCTTTGTATGCTAGTGAACTGCCCCCAGGTTTTACTCTGCACTAAGAAGTGTGTTACTGCCCATGTCCTTTCCATGAAAATGCCTTGTATATGATATTATAAAAGCCATTTGCATTAAGAAGAAACCTTTAAATTGCAACTTAGCCATTACAGTGTACAGCTTCTGCGTGCAAACTTCTATTTTCTTACTCCCAAGTTTAGCACTTGTATAGCTATTTCACAAAGCTCCTTTTAAGTGCCCATCATATTTAATTTAATGATTTTGCTCTTTCAAGGGTAATAAACTCAAATGACTTTAAAAAGGTTACAGTTACATGAAGCCCCAATACATAAGTTGGTGAATGAAGTGTCTTTCTTCTGTATATTTTAATAAAACAAAAACAACAACACAGTTTCCAGCAATGACACGGTAATTTCTCTCAACCTAATCTTACGTTGTAAACAACCAGAAAATCAGGAAAAATATTTTTTCAAAACTTGTTTAAAATCACTGTCAGACTACGAAGGCAGCAAGAACCTGTGGGTCTAAGACTATAAGGGAAGGAAAACACAGGAACTTAACCTGATATTTGACACCATTTTTCACCTGTGCAATTTGCCATCTGATAGTGCAGCTGAAAGACTGAGAAATTAAGAACTTTGACATTCGGTCTGTGCCAACCCATCATCTAACCACATGTGCCATGACCAGGTAGGCTACTGAGGCAAAGCAGAATTATTATTGGCAATATTTGCCACAACACAATTACTGGGCCAATAAAACATAATAATATTTTCATGTACTAATTCTGTAAATCAAATGTATAAATAAATGTTATGGGCTATCTGAACCCAGAAACATTTACAAAGCATGGACATTTTTGATTATATGGGTGTTTTTCTTGCTATTGAGTTAAATAATTTTTTATATATTTTAGATATTAACTCCTTATCAGATGTGTGGTTAGCAAATATTTTCTCCCATTCTATAGATTGCCTTTTTATTTCATTGATCATTTATTTGGCTGTGCAGACCTTTTTAGTTTGATGTTGTCTCACTTTATTTTTGATTTTGCTTGTGCTTTAAATGTCATATTCAAAACAAAATTATTTCAACTACATATCCAGCAAAATTTTTTTGTGAATGAAAGAGAAATAACTCATTAGCAGATAAACAAAATCTGACAGTTTTCCACTAGCAGATCAGCTGAACGAAAAACACTATCAAGATTCCTTATTTAAAATGCAATCACGTTAAAAACAGCAACAAATAAAAAAATTAAAAGTAAATAAATAAATAGATAAATAAATAAATAAATAAATAAAATTGTTTGCTAAGATTTCGTTGAGGATTTTTGCATCCATGTTCATCAGGGATATCAGCCTGTAGTTTTCTTTTTCAGTAGTGTCTTTGCCTGGTTTTGCATTTAAGGGTGATGGTGGTCTCATAAAATGAGCTTGGAAGACTTGCCTCCTCTTGAATTTTTTGAATAATTTGAGAAGAATAGCTGTTAATTCTTTGAATGTTTGGTAAATTTCACCTAGGAAACCATCAATTCCAAGACTTTTGTTTGTTGGAAGTTTTTTGATTACTGATTCAATTTCATTTGTAATAATCAGTCTATTCAGATTTTCTATTTCTTCTTTATTCAGTCTTGGAAGATTGTATGTTTTTAGGAATTTATTCATTGCTTATAGATTGTTGAATTTGTTGGTATATAACTGTTCATAGTATTTTGTATTTCTGTTGTGTTAGTTGTCGCTTCTCTTGTTTCACTTCTGGTTTTTTTGTTTGTTTGTTTGGATTCTCTCTTTTTTTTTCACAAGTCTGGTTAAAGGTTTATCAATTCTGTTTATCTTTTTAAAAAAATATTATTACTTATTATTATTTATGCCTACAGTCACTTGGTCTCCCTAGGTGGTCTCCCATCCAAGTACTAACCAGGCCCAACCCTGCTTAGGTTCCAGATCAGATAGCAGGCTTGTTTAGCATGGCATGGCCGTAGACCATGGACTATGAACTGTGGCTCCACTGGGGCACAAACCCAGGACCTTCTGTGTGTAAAGCAGATGTGCTAACCGCTACACTATGGAACCATGTCCTCTGTTTGTCATTTCAAAGAACAAGCTCTTCGTTTTATTTATCTTTTGCATTGTTTTTTAGATTCTATTTTGTTTATTTATGTTCTGATCTTTATTATTTCCTTCCTTCTTCTCACTTTGAGCTTTGCTGTTCTTTTCTAGTTCCTTTCAGTGTAAAGTTAAATTGTTTATTTGAGATTTTTCCTGTTTTTTGAGGTAGGCCTGTATTGCTATGAATTTCTGTCTTAGGACGGCTTTCATTGTGTCCCACAGAATTTTGGGTCTTTGTGTTTTCCTTTTCATTTGTCTCAGGGTATCTTTTGATTTCTTCCTTGATCTCATTGTTAACTAATTCATTACTTAGTAGTACATTATTTAGCCTCCATGAGTTTGTGTTTTTTAGTTTTTTTCTTGTAATCGATTTCTAGTTTCAGACCATTGCGGTCAGAGAAGATGTTTGCTATGATTTAAATCTTGAATTTATTGAGACCTTTCTCTTGGCCTAACACGTGGTCTATTTTGGAAAATGTTCCATGTGTACTTGGAAAGAATGTATATTCTGCTGCTTTGAGGTAAAATGCTCTAAAAATATCAATTAAATCCATCCGGTCTAATGTGTCTTTTAAGGCCACTATTTCCTTATTGATTTTCTGTCTGGAAGATCTGTCCATTGGTGTCAGTGGGGTGTTAAAGTCCCCTACTATGACTGCATTACTGTCAATCTCTCTATTTATGTTGGTCAATATTTGCTTTATATATTTAACTGCTCCTGTATTGGGTACATAACTATTTGCTAGCATGATGTCCTCTTGTTGGATTGTTTCCTTTATTATTCTGTAATATCCTTATTTATCTCTTATTATTGCCTTTGTTTTAAAGTCTATTTTGTCTGATATAAATATTGCTACCCTAGCTTTTTTTTCTTTTTTTTTTTGGTTCCATTTACATGAAATATCTTTTTCTTTTCCTTTATTTTTAGTCTCTGTGTGTCTTTTGATATGAAGTGGGTATCTTGTAGAAAGCATACATGTGAGTCTTGCTTTCTTATCCATTCAGCTACCCTGTGTTTTTTGATTGAAGCTTTAATCCATTAACATTTAAAGTGATTATTGATAGGTACATAGTTATTGCCATTTTATTATTCATATTTATGTTCTCCCTCTCCTTTTCCTCTTAAAAAAGTTCCTTTAACATTTCTTTTAATA
>NW_011888787.1:11564781-11582656 GCF_000151845.1 Pteropus vampyrus | reverse complement strand
TCTCTCTGCTGAAGTTCTCATTAGATTTCTAAATATCCTTATAATCAGTGTTTTGAACTCTATACCTGATAGGTTGCATGCCTCCATTATGTTTAGTTCTGTTTCTGGAGTTGTCTCCCATTCTCCCATTTGGGACATGTTTCTTTGTTTCCTCATTTTGGCTGCCTCTCTGTGTTTATTTCTATCTATTTGGTAGATCTGCTCTGTCTTCCAGTCTTGGCCAGGTGGCTTTATGTAGTAGATGGCCCAGTGGTGCAGTTTCCCCTAATCACCTATGCCAAGTTCTCCAAGAGTGTCCCTTGTGTGGGTTGTGTGAGCCCTCTTGTTGTAATTGAGCCTTGATTGCTGTTCATACATCAGTCGGTGGGATTAACTCTTAAGCTGACTGGCTGTGAGGACTGGCCACACCCACAGCATACTAGCTGCTATCTAGGGGCTGACCCCATAGGGTGGGAGTCACCCAGCAGACTCTGGTGCTGGTGAAAATCACCCTTTGGGTGTACTTCTTGTGGTATTAATCACATAGTGCAATGTTGTGGTTCGATGCTGGCCTCCAGGTGTGTTGGTTCTGGGGCTTCCTGAGAGGAGCTCTAATGCAAGCCAAGGTCAGCCACTGCCTGTTACCAGCCAGGATCTACCTGGTAGGAACCATAGAGTGACTGTAGTTGGCAATTGCCTGTGCTCAACCTGTAGGTGCAGGGGAGAGGCCATGCTGTGAACCAAGGCTGGTTTCCCCAAGTATCAGGCCTGGGGAAGCTCAGCAAAAGGCTCAGGGTACCCCAAGACCTGTTGCCACATGCTGGGTGCCCATAAAGCTCAGCCACTGAAAGAGTCTCAGGTGTAAGAGAATTGGGTAAGGCAGGGTTTCAGGGAATCACTAGAGTGGGGTGAGTGGTGTTCTCCAGGTTAATTCAGATTCAGATTTGTTGCCAGTGCTGATTCTGGGGACACTCAGCTGAAGGCTTAGAGCACACCAAGGCCAGCAGCCTCCCACCTGGCCTCCACAGACCCCTGAACTTGTTAAAGAAAGACCACAGCACGGTCTGGGGCTGGCTGCCTGTCGCAGAAAGTGCCTTTGGCATATGTGAAATATTCTTAACGATGGCCCATATGTTAAATCATAAAACAGACTTCAATAAATTTATAAAGATTGGAATCATACAAAATATATTCTCAATGCAATGAAACTAGATATCAATAATAAAAGATATTTGAGAATTTCACACATATGTATAATTAAACAACACACTCTTAAATAACCAATAGGTCAAAGAAGAGATCAAAATGGAAATTAAAAAATACTTTGAAATGTACAAAAAGAAAAACACAATATATAAAAATGAAAATTCAGTTAAAACATTGCTCAGAGAGAAATTTATAGGTGTAAACACCTGTGTTATAAAGAAAAAAGATCTCAAATTAGTAACTTAACCTTTCATCTTAAGAAACTATAAAAAGAAGAGAAAATTAAATCCAAAGCAAGAAGAAAATAATAAACATTAAAGAGAAAATAAATTAAATAAGGAATAAAAGAACAATAGAGAAAATCAGTAACGCCAAAATTAGTTCTTTAAAAAGATTAACAAATATGACAAATCTTTAGGTGGACTGACCAAGCAAAAAAGAAAGAAGATGGTATTACTAAAATCTATAATGAAACAGTAGATATTACTAGCAACTTTACAGAAATATTTTTAAAAATTAAAGGAATACTATGGATTATATGTCAACAAATTAGATAATCTAGATGAATTGGACAAATTCCTAGGAAGGCGCTGACTTAAATTTACCCAAGAAGAAATTTTTAAATTATCATAGGCCTATAACAAGTAAAAATTTTGAGTTAAAATAATCAAAAACATTTCTCTCTCTCTCTCTCTCTCTCTCTCTCTCTCTCTCTCTCGCACACACACACACACACACACACACACACACACACACACACACACACACACACTCAGCAGCCAGAAAGCCAGAACCAGATGACTTCACTTGTGAATTCAACCAATCATTTGAAAAAGAATTAATACCAATCCTTAACAAAACATTCCCTTAAATAGAAGATGAGAGCATACTTCTTAACTCAATTTATGAGATTTGTTTACACCAACAGAGATCTTCCCAAATATCTTGAAAATAAATGAATTATTTTGTCATAGCATAGATATGTATTTTCTTGTGATAGCAGACTCCCAAAATGCTCAGAATGCTATAGCCCAATTGATCTCCAATTTTGCTGGCGTATATTTTTTTTAGACAGCATAGGGGTAACTATCTGCTTTTTGAATAAGAAAATTTTTATTTAATAATAAAGATAAGAGCAGAAAAATTGTGTAAATATAAGCAAATTGTGTGAAAATGTGTTTTCAGTGACCTAATTACTACTTTAGATGAAGGTAGCAATTGATAAATTATGTTGATCAAAACTCTCATTTATTTTAACAAAATGGTAATATTACCAACCTCTATTTTGGTGAGTATATTTATTTAATCTATTATTTTGACTTCCAGAAAGTAAATCATTTGAGAATCAGTGCTTACTTTTGGCTGTATCCATACAAATAAGTCAGCCTGATAAAATCATTTGAAACTAAAGTTTGAACTCGAGACCAAATACAAATGTGTACGTGTGTGTGTGTGTGTGTGTGACAGAATGGAGGACTCTGATACCTTCCACTCTTTCATTCCTGCTTACATTCATTGCCGGTAGGAAGATCTTTCATAATGATCACTTATTATGTTCTTCCATGAGGGGCTATATATTATAAATGTTCTTCTCTAAGTATAAGAATCTACCACAGTCCTTCGAAGACAAAGCCAGGAACAGGTTTAAGCAAACTAGGAAGTAAGGGGCAATGGGTCTTCTTATCAGAAGGAGGTCAGGTGTTGTGAGAGAGGAATAACATTAGAAAGGAGAAAAGAGGGGAAGAGACTATTCAATCCTAACACTCTATTCTCTTTGCCACAGTAATTGTCTCCAGGATAGGCACATAATTCACATTAACCCATTTTTTTGCAAGCTTCACAAAATGTTAATATGAGGATAGTAGGACAGAGAGTTTCTGTTTCTTTAGTATAATAGGGATGTATGAGGTAAACATACATTGCAGATTTCTAAGGAATGACCCATGTGGTTTATACCTCTTTTTCTGGCATAATTATAGTATCACCCTTTTCACTCTCAAAACTGTCTTGGTTTGGATAATAATACAGTTATCCTAGCTCAAAGGATCAAGTAAGGTTGGAGCTAGTCGTGTCCATCTCTCCTGGTCTGATGAACACTGTGACTAACTTGTTAGCTTAGAAATAGTGCAAAATCTCAGGCCTATCATAGTTATCGATTCACTCCAATTCAAGGGCCCTGCCACTCATATCTACTCATCCTGAACGTCTTCTGAATGATCATAAACACGTTCTCACATCCCCACTACTAAGATTTTCAAGATTTTCAGCTATGTGGTGATGTTCACTCCTTCTATCTCTCTGCTAAATGCCTCGATGCTCCTGTGAGCACTGAATATTTTACTATCTCTACAGCAGCTTTAACATCTGTGGCCCGCAGAACTGACTCATATTAGTGTCCCTGGCACCCCAATTTGCCATATTCCCCTGTATTGATTACACAGTATTCCTGTTTTAGAGATCTGACATATCAAAGCTCATTATGTGGAAAGAAGTAATTTTAACTTTTAAGCTCCTCTCTCTTTAGAAATTGAATGCATGGGCTGAATCAACATGACAGGCTGTATATTTTAATTATGGTTATCGTCTGAAACTTATATATTGGAATCTCTTTCACTTTCGGAGTATTTTCATTGTAGGCACTTTAATTCCTTAAGAAATTAGATACCTGCTGGCCCAGGAGAAATGCTTCAATGCACTGGCGTTCTGATGTTGATCAAAGTTTTGATTCATGCATAGGCCTCTTACCATACGAATATGAAATATCCACAATTAGTCATAGTTGCCAAAATATGTGTTAAGAGTAAATGCTATGGGCATTAAAGCAAAACCTTTTCAATTTTTTTTAAACTTCAAGATTTTACATTTCAATAGAATTACTTTATTTTTTTCTTTTATTTAACCAGCAAGGTATTTTGTATGATTTTAAACAGAATTGAGATGGACTAAATTTTCCTATCATAGTCTGATGGATAATTTACTTATTCTTCCCTGGATTTTTATTATCTTCATAAATACATTAATTCCTTATTTCATCATGTAAAATATTATCCGGTGGAAATTTTTTAGTCCAAGAATAAGTATTCATTGTGTGCCTACTAAGCATGAGTCATTATACTAAACCAATTTTGAATTTCTCCTGATTTGTTTTTATTACAAATTTAAATATTAATGCTCTGAATGCTACTTGAATTGTATGCAATAAAGTTTAATTATTTGTGGCTGATCTCTGTTTGCAGGACTGACAATTGTATCATGCCATATGTTTATGAAATTTTCAATTGTAATGTCAGGCCCCATGATAGCTCTGACACTTTCTACTGAAATATATAAAATAAGTTCAAAATATTAAATTATTTTCCTAAAGAATTTGGAAATATGAATGATATGCCACATAATTTTAAAGAAAATACATAATTTATATTCTTATTCAATTATTTTAAACTTTCGACTTGGTTCTCTTGACAGGAGGACTTTTAAACAAATTTCACTAAGAAAAGTAGCCTAGGTAATGGATGCATGAACAAAAATAGCCATTTCCCTGACTTGCCCTAGAAGATTCTTCTAGTTTGGGCCATGATTCCTTTTGAGATAGCTGTAATATATGGTATAATGTAGTTAGGTTTTTCTACACTCTGGCTCAACTCTCTAGGTCCCATTTTTTTAATTTTGTGAAAACAAGGTAATTAAACTTTGCTTAGAACATCCTGCATTCAGAGTGACATGACATGTTCCAGTATTCCAACTTGTGTTCTCAGTTAAAAATCACTATCATTTCACACCTCCATGTACATCCAAATGGGAACAGCTTTTTGAGAATTCTTTTTTTCAAGACCATTCATAAGGACATAATAATTTTTTGTTAGGTTATTTCCTCTAAAAACCCATGGAGAAAAGAACTAAATATTATCAGCTTACTTCTCTACTCTTTTTACAGAGATGAGTATATCAAGACTTTAGTCAAGGTCAGCCTTACAAACCAATACAAAAGTTACCTTGGTTCATATGCTTTATGAATTGACATGGACTCTCTTTGGCCAAAGACCAGTATGTACTTTATTTCCCCCCATCCCTTCCTCCCTTTCTGTCTTCCTCTCTTCCTCCCTCCATTTCTTCCTCTTTTTTTAAGAGAAAAATACCTTCAGTAGAGAAAATCTTTGCAAGCTGAAATTTTGAAAATTTCACTCAAGTTTACATAATTATTAAACCATCACTGCCATTGTGATGAGTATTCTCAATGAAGTCTATACATTCTATTGTCATCTGGCCTATTTTATTTGAGTAGGACATTTTCTGAAAACATTCAGGATATTCATTGTAGGTGTGAGTTAAAGAAACTTTATCGATCAAAATTCTATTACTTCTTAAAACTTCATCTTTTCTTCTCCAATCCTCTACTTCTCTACTACTTGTCATATTTCAACTTTGTTTTTCTATTTGCAATTCTTTCTTTATCCCTTGTTATTGACCTCTTTTATTTCACCTTCTGTTGTCTCTCTACTCATTCTTGCACTTACTTTACCTTGAACTTCTATGACTCATTACTCATGTTTATTAGTCAGCTATTACCAAAATAAGTGCTATGTAATCAACCAGCCCCAAACTCAGTAGCTTACAACAACTGGTATTTAATTTCTCATTGGTCGAGAGGGTTCTGCTTCAGCTTGTAGGCTGAGTTCAGTCTGCTTTACTTTTTCCACATTATTCATGGAGCAATAGGCTGAATAGAGTGTCAACTTCTCATCATGGATCTAAGGAACAAAAGAAGACAAGCCAAAATCTGTGCTCGCAACATATCCACTCACATTCCATTTGCTGAATCAGTAGGCTAGGGATCAATCATTTATCCCCAAAGGGAAGGGGAGTGTCATTAAACAATTAACCAAATCACTATCCTTTCTCTCATATTGTTCATTGAAGTCCATCTTATCTAGTTGGTATTTAGCAAAAATGTAAATCCAGTGCTATTTCTTCAACTCCCAGTCCCATCCAGGTTCCTCCAGTATCGCTGTTTTTCACTTTGTGTTAAAGCTCTTTGTCATGAGTTAACGGTCGCTTCATAACTAGCTTGACAAAAGGAAATTTATTGGCTCATTTAATCTGTAGAATAGTTTACAAACAAACTATGTGAAAGAAAGAATGCAACTAATCCTTGAGAATTATGCGATGCAGCATCTCAGATGCTGTCAGAAATTTACCTGCTTCTGATCTTTGTTTCTCTCTGCGGGTTTCATTCTTTCTTACAACTAACTGGCTTAATTAACATGGTTGGAAACACAGGGAACTATCAAATTTTATATTAAATTTTCCAATCCCAGAGATGATCTGCATATTTTTTTCCTCCATTCTAGTTTAAACAAATCAGAAGGACTGCTTGAGACAAGTGGCCATCCCTAAACGCAGTGACCATGTTTACTCTATAAGGACAAGACAGATTTAATGTTGATAAAAAAAGAAAAGGAGATTCTGTGTGTGTGTGTGCGTGCGTGCATGCAGATCTCTCAATGTCTTTCTCATCCCTTGCTGTATGTTTCTCTCTTTTTTATCTCCTTTGTAAGCACAGCGCCAGCTCTGATTCTAGCACAGCTGTACTTGGCTTGGTAATGAATGTTGCTTATCCACAGTGGATGCTGCAGTAGATAACATAATTGGGTTAACAAAGGATCCATCATCAGAAATAGTTTCTATATATAATAAGCTTTCCTATATAATACAAAACAAGTCATTATTAATTCACTTTCTTTTAGAATAATACTAAAAAATAATATATCTAAATACAATGCTACTTCTTAAAAGAATATAAAATTTTACACAAGGTCTGAGATGTCATCCAAGTATCCTTGACAGGAGAACTGCACTATTCAATAAAAACTGAATAATGTTCCTTCCGTAAATATGGGTATCACACTTTAGGGAGAAAACATAAATCACACCATCAATTGTAGAACACCATGACCCTCAAACTGTGAGTCTATCTCATTTGTTATATTACACATGTGAGAATTATATATTAATCTGACTGCTATTACCAGTGATAACCTCAATAATAGGTGCCTGAAAAGAGAGAATGGCAAGTACTTTGAATGAGCTACCGAAAGCCTGTTAAGTGGTAAAGTGTGCCTAAAATATACCGAGGGAAAAATATAATCCTCAAAAAAACAAAGGAGCTTCTTATAGGCAGTAAAATAACATCCTCTGTGGCCATTTTTGCTTTATGTTATAACCTGAATGTTATGAATAAATGTGACGCTGAGTTGAAATAATTTCCCACCTGGAAGTTGACCATCCTATTCTTTTCTTATGTTGTTAGTGCAGTTGATGACTATTTTGAAACACAAATGAAGAATTTTTTAGATGGGCTGCAGAAGAGAGTCCTATTTACCAAACTTGGAAGAACTATGCTAAATATACCCTCAGTTCAATATTGTCCTCAACAAACTCAAAAACCTGAATAAAAATGAAAGTTAGACTTTGTTAGAGCTACTATGTGTATGAGTGCGTGTTTCTACTCAGAATTGTATTTACTAGCTTATGTATTTGATTATATTGAGAAAATGTTAATGTTCATCCTTGAACAGTGCCTTAAAGAATTCTCTAGTGATAAAATTTAAAAAATTAATTTCCAAGGTGAAATATGTCTTTATTAATGTCCACGTGCTATTGTATGTTTATTTAACAATGCAATTCAATATTTATTTAATAAATACTATGATTTACATGGTGCTAAGCAAAAGATGACTTAAAAGCAAATCAATTTCTGGCCCCAAAAGGTTTCTATTTTTCATCTGAAGATTAGATAGATGTCAGGTATTTACAGTAAAAAGCAAAGTATATGTTATATTAAAATGAAGTTTTACCCAAAAACCTTAAGGATTAGGAGCAGATAAAGATCACAACTAATTGGGATCATCAGGGAAGACTCCTTGGAAGAGATATCTTTTAAAATGAAGATTCAAGAATTGCTAGTACTTTGATAAGTAGATATGAGAACAAAATAATTACTGTACAGAAATTTATCTGATATATAATCATTACTTAATAAATGTGAATTAAGCCTGAATTCAGGTTTCTCAACAACGTAAGTAAAGAAACAGAAAGAACAACCAGAGTAGTTCCGTAGAGTAGTGGTTAGCACCTCTGCTTTAAAGGCGGAAGATCCTGGGTTTGAGCCCCAGTGGCGCACCATGCCAGGCCCAGGGTGCCTGCCAAGAGCAAGTGGGAGGAGATGCCCCACCTTCAGAGATCCAGTTCTTAAGGGAAACTGGCAACATCGTAGGTCAGGAGTGGAAGTGTGGGGGATGGGAAATTAAAAAAAAAAGAAAGAAAAACCAAGTGTGAAGAGTATTCAGTAATACCAATGCTTGGACCACAGGGTTCATGTAAAATAGTTATTAGGTATTAGATTGAAGGTAAGAAGCCACAGTATGGAAGTTCTCAGAGATATTATACTCATTAAATATACGGGAGAGAAGCTTGGCTTTTCTGGGAAAGAACAAAGTAGTCACAGTCATCCTTTCAGTAGATTAATTTGACCATAGGCTACAGAATGGATTCTGGAGGAGAAATGTGGAGGAGTCATAAAGATCAATTAGGAAACTTTTACAATAGTCCTTCTGATTGACATGCTGTTCACAAATATGCTGGCTCTCTCTCCTCCTGAGATTCCAGTTCCCCGCCCAGTTGAATTTAGAGCAGACATGTATGTGACTTGCTCCCCCTACAAACAAAACAAAACAAACAAAACAAAACAACAAGATAAAACTTATGGTTGAAAATTTTACAAGAAGGACATGTTTTACCGCTTATTACTTCTGCCACTTCACACAATGGCTTCCCCACTAGTATCACTCCTAGAGCAAGGATGACATTTATACAAAGCAGTGTCCTCATCTAATTGGCACTTGACCTGTAGCACAGATGAGAAATAAGTCTTAAAAAATTAAGGCACTGAGATTTGAGGTTTGATTTTTTTTTTACTTCTCCGTAACATGGCCTATACTGACTGACCTAGTTAAAGGCAAATAGAATATGGGCTAGCATTACCTTAGGCAAAGAGAAATATAAACATAGATATGAGGGTTGTTTTATAAACATAATGTTGCCTAGACTGTTTTGATATCATCTTCTGGGATTCTGGTTATTCTTTAATTTTACAACACCTGGCTCTAAGGCCCTTCCAGGTTCCCATGAAATATGTAGCATTATTTTGGACAATACCATATCATAGTCGGAAACTTAAAATTAGACAACATTTAGAAAAGAGATAAGTAAAGGGGGACAATAAAGCTCATAATAATCAAAGAAAACTTGTAAAAAATTGAGAAGTATGATTTCTAAAGATACATTTTTCCTAAAATTTTTCTGAACTCCTATAGTTTTTATTTACTTTATTTAAATTTTCTTCCTTATACAAATTTTTATTAAAATATATTTGGCATATATGTTGTGTTAAATTAAAGTGTACAACATGTTAATTTGATATATTTATGTGTTGTAATATGATTGTCATTGTAAGGATAGACAGCACTTTGATCATATCCCATAATTATCATTTTTTGTGTGTGTTTGGGATAATTAAGATCTAGTCTCTTAGCAAGTTTGAATATTATAATACAATATTGTTGTCTCTATTCAATATACTTTGCATTAGATCTCTAGGACTGATTTTTTTACCCGCTGCAATTTGGTAGCCTTAAACGACATTTCTCTTATTTCCCAAGTTCCCAGCCCTTGGTACCCACCATTTAACTGTGTTTTTACCTAGTTAGATTTTTTAGATACCACATGTAAGTCATACCAGATTTTTCTTTCTCTGTCTCACTTATTTCACTTAACATAATGCCCTTAAAGTCCATCCACGATGTTGCAAGTGGCAGAATTTTCTTCTTTCTCATGGCTGAATAATATTCCATTATGTGTGTGTGCATGTGTGTGTGTGTGTGTGTGTGTGTGTGTGTGTGTGTGTGTATAGATATAAATATATTTAGATAGATAGATAGATAGATGATAGATACATAGATAGATAGGTAGATAGACAGACAGACAGACAGATAGATCTTCTTTATCCATTCATCCATCAGTGGACACTTAGATTGCTTCTACAGCTTGGCTATTAGGAATAATGCTGTAATAAACATAGTAGTGCATATATCTCTTCGATATCTTTTCATTTCCTTTGGGTATATAACCAAAAATGAAATTGCTGAATCATATGGTAGATCTATTTTTAATTTTTTGAGCAACTTTCATACTGTTTTGCATAGGAGCTGAACCAATTTACATTCCCCACCATCAGCGTACATGGTCGCGAATGCTTTGTTGTATCTGGTCTTCTTGATGATAGCCAGTCTGTCAGGTGTGAGGTGATATTTCACTGTGATTTTGATTTGCATTTTCCTGATGATTAGTGATGTTAAGCATTTTTTCATGTGTCTACTGGCCATTTGTTTGTCTTTGTGTGTGTGTGTGTGTGTGTGTGTGTGTGTGTGTGTGTAAAAAGTATATTGAATTCCTTTGTCTATGTTTAATCTGTGTATTGTTTTTTAGTAGGTGGAGTTAGGGTACCGAATTCATCAAATATCAGCTGGAGTCTTAATAAAAATGCAAATTCCTGAGCTTCAAATGCAGCTGTAAGTATTATAATCTCTGGTGGTAGAGCTGGGGAGTCTTACTTTACATGGAAATATCGGAGAACAATAATGCCACACACTAATTGCCACCACGAATGTTAATTTGACCTCCCTTCTCTAAACTCTTAAGGCATTTTTTTTTTAATTTGTTGTCTGCAATCATTACAACCCTTCGCATGGATTATTTAATTGCTGGTATTTTTAACAGTGTGCATACTCCCAGGAGTCATGAACTATCTTTGCATCTTTTATTCTCCATAGCATGTGCCACAGTTATCTCATAGCAGAAATTCAAAAAACAGTACTCAATATATGGCTCATTGATTTTAGTCACAAAAAAACAGAGAAGCAGAGAAGAGATTTGTTAAACGACATAGGCTATCACATGGAAACCTGGGAGGGCCTGAGAGGCAGAAAGCTAGCAACACTCAATCGCAACTCTGAAGTTTCTCTCCAGGAAAACACAATCACCCTTGCCACTGCAATGGCGCTTGACATTTTATATCAGGGGTTCTGCAACCTTCACCCCTAAAAAGCTGTTGCTTTCAACAGTGTGTTTGACGGATGGTAAATTCTGGGAAACATGACTAACTCTGCTTTGCTCACTTTGACACTGAGGTCTTTCATGAATATGTAGGATGGAGGAACCTAGGTCCATAATGCTGGCATTCATGGCAAGAGAGGCATATACTTTGGCAGTGCAAAACCCGTAAAGTGGGAAAATTTCAAAATGAAGAGGTTTCTCAAATACTCAGAGGAGCTGCAGATGAAAAATGTTAACCCTGTGTTTGCATATAAAATTCTTTTTTGCCTAAAACGGTGATATTCTCGGAACTCTAGTTTATGAGAACATATAATGACAGATTTCTCAGCTCTAGATTAGGATGTAACTGCCAGACAATCAGTGGGTTACACATGTTCTCGTTACACATGTTCTCTATTCAGTACGAATCCCTTAAATTCTTTGGACTCTAGTGTTTTTCTCTATAAAATAAAGACCTTAAGTTATACTGACTGTAACATCTCTTTTTGCTCCACAAATTCTGCCATTCTTTGATTAATACTTATCCAGTGGTTTCAATGAGAACATATAAATATTGGAGACCATTAATATTAATTAATATTCACTCCAGTTCAGCCTACATATTCTATTATAAATGTAATACATAAAATTATGTAGGTCGTATATAGACAATGATAACGGGACAAAAAACAAGTCACTGAAGATTCTTCCTTAGGAAATTGAATTTTGGCTATTTGATATGATCACAGAATCCCAGAACTATCACAAGCCTGGAATGCGATTGATATTTTTAAAGCAATGTTTCTCTTTTAATCCTTGTGATATATCCCTTATGTTCGAATTTCTGTCTTCCCCTCCCCCTTTTCGGTAGCAACTGGAATTCATTTGTCTAGATCATCTATAAATGTGTTGTGTAGCACATGATTTGTGAGTGTTCAATAGCTTTTATCTGTTGTTTATTGGTTGTATGTTTACCTTTTGATCTTATGTAATGTTTTGTTTGATGTTAAATTGGTCATTTGGGGAGAGGGTTAGTAACCTTATCAACAACATAAAATGAGCAAACAAGTTCCCTATAACCTCCAATAAGGAAGATAAAAAGTAGGCAAATGTATTAAATGGCAGTATTAACAGCTATTCTTTTTAAAAAAATGAAAAGCTGTGATCATGAATAAAAATCTTTTGTAAGATTATGGTTTATATATTCCTATTTTAGTGTATATTTTTGTGATAGCATTAGTTTCTAGAATAATTGTGTTTCTAGTCACTAAAATAGGGAGAGGGTACAAACCATAGATGAAATTTTCTGTGATAAAATATATTAAATGGAAATCATTAAATATTCATAATTCAATATTGGTGGAATAAAATATCAAAGAAGATGACAGTCTTTAATGAAATAATGAAACCTAATGAGATTTCTAGCTCCTCATCGTCACATTCTAGATAAAATACATTCTTTTTAACCATTACTGCAACAATTTTCCAGCAGCTGGTTCTCCATTATATCTGTGGCTATTTTCTTCCACTTACCCTGAGTAAGTGACCATTAGAGTTCAGATCAATTTCAAGTGAATTTTCATCTGGCATGTCTAAGATACTTCCATCCTCCTCTACATCATACCATACACCAACTGACTTTTACTTTGCATGGGCCTATCTCTGGTGAACTAATGACCTCACTTTTAGGCCATTTTTTTCCAGATGGCACTTTAGGCTTTCTCTGTCACTGATACAATTGTATTTGGAAACATGGAGATCTGGGCTACTTGCTAATGCAACATGCTTATGCCCTCTGTTCCTACTCATGCTTTCTCCCAGATGTATCATTTCCGTCTTATAAATGGATTGTTTTTGAGCCCATCCTGTTCTACGATTTGCTTGTGTCCAACAGAGCTAGTTCATAATAAGCAGTTCTGAACACATTTTCACACTGTGCTCTATGTTCAAGCATTCTGTATCTACCAGGGCCACATAATATAGAGTATATGTTTATCAAAAAGTACATGATTCTTTAATGAGGACACCCAAGAGTCTGCATGTGATTCTCTCACCAGAGCATGTTTTCATGCTTCTCCCTGCATTTTTTGCCTCCACTGACACCTTCAACATCATAGACTTTGGCAGTTCGTGTGGCCCATGTGGCAGGGATGTTGCACTGAAATGTGGACCTGCTGTGGAAATCTTCCTGACCAGTCTCCTTTTAGTGCTGGCAGTCTAGTATATCAGTTAGATTCATTAGTCTTAGGTGTAACCCAAAGAGACCTAGCAGTTACTGTGCTTCCTTCATTGTAGTAGGGAATAAAATATGCAGGCATTTATTTGTCTTTGACATTGTAGGAAATGCGCTAGCATGCCCTTGACTACTGGATGTCTAAAACTAAAATGAAGTCATAAGTCCCTGATTTTTTCATAGGGTTTACCTCCTACCTTCTAGAGTACATGTGTTTTCCCAAGGCTTCTAGCATATTAACCACCTTTAGTTTGTCTTGTCTAATCACCATGATGTCATCAATTAGTATGTAATGGATTAGTATGACATTCAGCAAGATGCCTAGGCTATTAAGATGTTTTCATACTACATCATGACAGAGGGTGGCAGATTTAACATGGCCTCGAGGCAAAATTGGAAGTGAATGTTTTCACCCATGTGGATACAAACTCTTTCTAATTCTCTTTTTAAATTGGAATCTAAAAATAATGCATTTGCCAAATTAATTATTACGTCATCTGTGTAAGATTTATTAATTTGTTCTAGCAATGATGACTCACTCACTCATCTGTCAGTCTAGCTGCAATATTCTACAGTCATCCACCATGATCCCTGTATTTTCAGCAGAGACTAAACTGGAGAGGTAAATGATAGAGATATAAAGAAACCACCACCCCTACATACTTTAGGTCTCACAGGTGGCTAATCTTCACCAATTCTTTGGGGATGCAATATTATTAATTTACTATTTTAGCCAGGGGTTAGGGCAGTTTCAGAGTATTCTGCTTGGCCTTCCGCATCTATGATGGTCCTTATCACATCAGCCAAGGCCCCAATATAGAGATTCCCCAAATATATAAAAACAAATTATACTTCGGGGTTGGAGACATGACCCATAAGTGGGCCTATAGATTTAATGAGTCCTATGTGAGCTAACTTTTAACATGAAGTTCATTTATTACTTTTTCTCCTAAATTATATCTTTAATGGAGAGGGACAGTTATGAAGACACTTTGATTCTGTGAGTAGGAATACCAACTCAATCCTTTGGAAGTGCTAAGTATTTTCTCTTACGCAATGTTCAGTCACTCCAGCAAGGTCTAAATGTCTTCAGAGAAAGAACTGGGGGAATCGTTAAAGCATACACCTACTCACGTGTTGCAGGGTCCTTTCTCCTAGGAACTTGACCACATTTTCAGTCGATTGATTCTCGACCTAAAAACTGGCTAATATCTAGGAACTGAGAAAGAGATCATGATTTGGGGGATAGCAACCAACTTTAGTATCCTTATTTCTTACTCTTCCTCTTTTTCTGATTATAGGTTTTCTCCAGCACCTTCGTAGACTGTACCATTTGGCTCCATTACATACTGACAAAAAATCTCTGCAATTTCTTGCAGGTCAGGTCCCCTTGGCTGTTCCTCCAAACTTGCAGGTTGTTAGAGTAATTGTCTTCTAGAGGTTATATATCAAAACCTGGCTTATATTACTTTGAGGCCCCATACCTCCATTGATATTAATGTAACTAGGTCTGTGACCACTTCTATTATCATCTGTAGCCTGTAGAAGAAAGCCACAACTGAACTTTTTAGTGCTGATAGTGTGGCTTTCATCAGTCCATTTCTAATGGCCTTGGAAGATGTCATGTGCTCTGGGTTCTCCTTTGAAACATAATCCTCTGATAGATCTGCTTACTTTGTATAGTATATCCAGTATATCCATTCTGATTTTAGGATAGTGGGTTTTCTTCACCAGAACAATAGGGTTTGTCCTCAAGACAGTCTATTATGTCTATAGCTATAAGAATCAGATTCTGAGTCTGCTGCTCAGCTGCAACAGCCTTTCCACTGCAGGAGATAACTGCCTCTTTGTAAACTGTCAAAAGGCCCTCTGTCTCTCACTTGTCCCTGTCTCTCATACTTGTTTTTTTATTATCCTTCTGAGGGTCATCAATGCTACTTACTAAGCTAGGCCACTGTCATTGCGAGCTTTGTTCCTTTCCATAATAGTTGAATGCCTGGATATTGCAAACTAGAACAGATGTTTATCTCCCCTGGGATATTTTAAGAGGTCATCATTTCAGTGAAATATTTACAACTGAGACCAAACCTTATGCTAGGCACTAGGCCCTAGGACAATAATGGGCTCTTGTCCCCAGGACAACTGCCAGCTTCAAGATTTGCTTGTCTCCAAGGAATTTGGCCTTCAAAATTCCCTTATATTGCATCCAGTTCAGCTACAAAATTTCTTTAATGGATGTATTTCTCTGGTCATCTTGTCTACCGTATGTTTGGGAACTATATCTTATGAGCATTTTTACATTTATGGGAATGTGAGAATTTATTTCCACCTTATTCTTGCCTTCTTTATTTTACTCACCTTTTGTTGTAAGAAAGAAAGACAAGTCAGACACCTTGTTACATTAATAATGCATTGATATTAGGCTATGAAATAAGGTTTTTATCTGTAAGAAATAATTCTTGTTTTTTGAATGCTGGAAGACTTAAACCTCTTCAGACTTGCCCTTCCAGACTTTGTAATTTTTACTGAGCAGGTATATATAATTGATAACCCTCTGACATCAGTAAAGCTCATAGCAATATCTTCTTTTTAATAATTTTTTTAAAATTCAAATAGGTACATTTTACTCAATAATATGGTAATTATTAAAATATTTTAGAACTTATAAATGTAAGTCACACATTTATTTTAAGAAGTTTATATAGATTTAATTAATTTCTTATGTTGGTTTTCTATTGATGCATAATTATTTATTCTAAAACTTAATCACTAAAAATAACAAATATTATCTCATCATTTCTATAGGTCAGAAATGCCAGTGTGGCTCCGCATGATGCCTCTGGTTCAGGGTCTCTCACTGGCTGTCAGTCAAGCTGTCAGTTATCTACTTTCTCTGAGCTACTTCAAACATGAGGATTTTGGCAAGATTCAGTGCTTCAGAAACATCAATCCTATAGTGTGAACCTTAGAGCCTCAGGTTCTCACTTTTGGACAGAGACTCTCTCAGCAAATTGCCACATTAGCCTCTATGCAGAGGACCTCACAACAGTTCTAAGAGTGAATATACTGAAGAGTGAATGGGGAATGAGCACCCAAATGCAAGCTATAGTTTCTTTCGACCCAATCTCTGAGGTGCTATCCTACTACTTTTGCTGCATTCTAGTCATTATAAGAGAGTCAAATATTCTGTCCCATATTCAAGAGGAAGGAATATCACAGGGAATAATATCAAGCAAAAGGGATTACTAGGGGTCATTTAGAGGCTACCTATAGGCCACGTTTTTCCTCCAATAATTTTGGTAGAAATTTTTTTTTGTATTTTGATGATGATGTCTGTAATGCAAAGAATATTATAATTAGGATATTCTGTGTTTCTCTATTATTTATGTAGCTTACTAGCAGTGTGACCTTTGCCAGATTAATTGTTCAGGACCACATTTCTCCTCAAAAATTTGGCATAGTGATACAGGTCCTGTCCATACCACAAAGTCATAATTATAAGTTTTTCTCAGAGTGGCCCTTAGTATGGCTTCAGTATACATTTGTTGAATAAAATACAAAATATGGTTTTAGTAATTACTTCTTTTATATAAAGTAATTAATTATATGTTAGCATACGTAGCAATTCTGTAAATTTTCAAATAACAGTTGTCTTTTTGTAAATTTGAACTGAAGTATAACTGATACTTTATTATTAGTAAATACACACAGTGGAAGGTTTTCAAATAAATTATTATTTACCATTATTATTATTTGCCATTTCAGCGGGAGCTAACATCAAACTTAGATGAAGTGAGAAATTAGTTCTGTCTGATTTCAACTCTCTCTGCTCTACTGAATTAAAAAAAAAAAAACTATAAGAAAAGTGGTTTGGGCAGTGCTAGCTCTCATTCCTGCTGTCCCCATGCCCAGTCATCACCTCTGCAGTCTGAGAGACCACTGACCAAAGACTGTGTGATGTGACCTCTTCACCTCTCAAGGTCTCTCTCTTATTTTTTAACATGATGAGAGTGGACCAGGTGATTGGAGAGATCCTTCTGAGGTCTTATCAGTTTCCTGGAAAGCTATTATAAACTGCACCTGTTTTCACAAAGAACATTTCTTAAAGTTGATCCCAATAAAGAGAAATTATTAACAATCCTTAGAACATTGAATGCACGTCAGGGTTTGTCTTAGTTTATTTCAGGAATTACCATATTACACTGATATGTTATTAGGTATTTTAGCAATGACAAAAAAAACAAATTTAGTTGAGTATCCTATGTATATTATCAAATTTATTTTTTAATATTAAGAATAATTTAAGCC
>NW_011888787.1:11558483-11563546 GCF_000151845.1 Pteropus vampyrus | reverse complement strand
ACATTGAATGCACGTCAGGGTTTGTCTTAGTTTATTTCAGGAATTACCATATTACACTGATATGTTATTAGGTATTTTAGCAATGACAAAAAAAAAACAAATTTAGTTGAGTATCCTATGTATATTATCACATTTATTTTTTAATGTTAAGAATAATTTAAGCCATCTGGATAATCTGAAATAAAAGTGCTAAGATTTATGAATGTATTTTTATTAGATTTTCTTATGTTTTCCAATTGTTTTAGAAGTTATTTTTATATTCTATAATAAATTTCATTGATGCTTTCCTAATGGTACAATAAAACATAATATTATATATTAGAATGTCAAGTATATATTAGTTTTCTCTGTATTTTTTTAAATAAGAAGATTTATTTTGTTTCAATAAAAATATATATTCCCCAAGACAGAAATCTGGTTTCAGAGGTCCTTTTGTTTTGTAGTAGAAATGGTTTTGTAGTATAAATAGTAGAAATGAGATTTTTGTAATGTGCTTTTCATTTGTGTTTCTTGTGCTTTTGTAAATAAATGCTGCTGTCATTCCTTTAGAAATGTGCTCCTGAGGTATCTTTGGCAATGTCCTATGGGGAAAATATAGAGAATAATATAATCTGACACTTAAATAACCATAAATGACTAAATAAATGTCTAAGTCACTAGGGGAAAGAGAAGGTCATAGAATCTGTATTTCAGCTGGCGGAGCAGGAATAAATTATGCCCTAGAGAATTCAGCTGTGTTCAAGGAGGCAGAGCATTACCTGTGTTAACATATTGACAAAGGACAAAGAAAGGTTTAATTAACTTGATAGTTAACCTTAAAAGTTTAAAAGAGTCTACAGCTGGAGAAATATATATCAAGTTCATTATCTCTTTACAGTAAGGGACATTCATTTGTGTAACAAATATGGGTGCCAATTATGTGACAGGTTTTTATGAGGTTTACAACCTAATTGGAGAAATTGAGATTGACAGAATTATTAAACAAATAATTTCACAATTACAGACCCAAATATATGCTATGTATCATGATAGTATTTAAGAGGGGGACTTATTTTAATCAGTCTTTGGAGGTCAAGAAAAAGTGCTTTGAGAAAGTAACCCTAGCTAAGAGCCGATGATTGAAGTCATTTGCAAACTAATAACCAAAGGAAGAAAAGGAAGAGAAAGAATTTAGATAAAGAATAATAGGGGCATAGGCTTATGGTAAATGTTGCGTGTATGGCTATTTAGTAGTAAAAAAAAAAAAAGTGTGGTTAGACAGAGAGAAAGAAGACAAATAAAAGTGGACATGCAGATTTGGATTAAGATCTTTAGAGCACCTAAGATTTGGAAATATTCTAATACTCGATGTTCTCAAATATAATTACAAAATTTACCAATGCGTGAGCCAAAGAAAATTGACAAAGTTTAAATTTCCTCTGGGAGACTAGGTCGATGCATTTTTTGAAATATGAGAATATTTGAAAAATTATTTTTGGTGCCAATGCTTTATGATTTCCTGAGGAAGAGCTACCTAGTGAGGATTTTAACACAGGGTGGGGCCCTGACCCCTCAAGGCATTGCAGGCCACAGTAAATTGTAGGCCTTTTTTGAAAGGAAAAGGTAACAACTCTAGTTGCAGAGGGGCAATTTGGAAAGAGGAGGAGGGGGTGTGGCAAGTCCAGGTGAGAGGTCATGCAATGATACATTCCAAAAATGTCATGTTGAAAAGAATGTGAGAGAAAAGAAGACAGACTAGAAGCATCATTAGAAGGTAAAGTTAAAACTGGAAAATTTGTGGCTTCTAATTTTTTTGCTGCATGGATTCTGTTTATTGAGATTCTAAATAATGGAAAAGCACGTTTTAATTAGAGGGGAGCTGTGATTATAGGTCTATTTAATTTTGAAGCAGCTTTGATAAATTCAAGTTGAAATATTTGACAGATGGATACAATAGTCTAGAATCAGAGCAGAGCTCTAGGCTAGATATATGGTTTTGAGGGGGCATTGACTTGAAAACAATACCTAGAAGAATTATGATGTTCACTCTTCAAGTAGCTGAGGAGGAATCTCAAAAGGAGATTGAGAAGGATTAAGTTGGAAAAGTATGAGTAAAATCAGTAGAGGGTGATGAAAGAGAAGCCCTGAATAAGAAAAGAACATAAGGAAATCAAACCCGAAATATCAATTCAATTTTCAAAACAATAAAGGATAAGTAAGGAGAGCTCAGAGATAATGAGAGAGATACTAAATCTCTGGAAACACAAATCAGTGTATTAAATTCTCTGTGGGTTGTGTATGTTCGTCTGATTTGTTCAAAGAGGTTTAACAGGAAGGATCATTTTATAACCTTTTCAATTTAATTACTTATGTTGATTGCCTATTACGAAACAGAAGAGAGAAAAAAATGGAGAGAGTGAAGGAGAGAGAGAGAAAGAGAGAGAGGAGAGGGTGGACAGTGGATGGAAGGGAGAGTGACGGAGAAGGGAAGAGAGAGGGCGAGAGAAAACTTTTTGCTTTGTTTTTATGTTGCTTATGTTCTAGTAGGGAAATATAGACAGTAAACAAATCAGTGTGTTAGGTAAGAAAATGTTGTGTTACATTGAGTGTTTTGGGAAAATCTTTTGATACAGTAACATTCGAGAAGAGCCTTGAATAAGTTGAAGCCTGAGCCGTGGGCATATCTGCTTGGCAGAAGGAAAGGGAAACGAACGTACCTAGAGACAGGAAAGAACCTGGCTTATCAATGAGCCTGGAAAGAAGTAGACGCGGAGAGAACCGGGTGGTCAAAATATGTGCGACCTTTTAAGTCACAAAAAGGATGATGGTTTCATTTTATTTTGAGTGAGATAAGAGAACGTAGTCAAGAGGATGTAAAGTACAGCACAGGGAATGTAATAGATAATATTGTAATAATTACGTATAGTGCCAGGTGAGTACCAGACTAATTGGAAGGGCATCACTTTGCAAATTATATAAATGTCTAACCACTATGCTGTTCACCTGAAAATAATACAAAATAATATTAAATTTCAACCATAATTGAAAATAAATAAATTTTTTAAAAAAGAACATTAGAAAATTTCTAGTGGAGATATGCATTTCTAGTAGAGACTTCCATTTTTAAGGGATTATCAGAATCACTTTGGCTGCTGAGAAGAGAACAGACCGTAAGGAAGGAGAGTTTGAAATAGGAAGAGAAGTTAAGAGACAGAGAGTTCTAGCATATTAAAAATAACTGTTAGACTATGGTATTAGCAGCGAAGGTAGTGAAAGGAATTGTACACAATAAAGTAGACAAATATGTCAAAAAGTTTTTTGAATAGGAAAGTAGAGAAATGAGGAGATAGATGTAACGTAAGTTTAGAAGTGTGTGTGTGTGTGTGTGTGTGTGTGTGTGTGTGTGTGTATTTTATTTGGAAGTGTATTAATTTAATATGTGAGTAACATGTGTTATGTATGGATGGAAATGATCCAGGAAGAAGTTTTAGAAAAGGAGGAAAAAAAATGCTAAAGTGATATACTCAGGCAGTGAGCCTTTTACAAGTATTGATTAAGCAATTACTATGTGCTAGGCACAATTCTAGAAGATAAAAAAATAAACACACCAAACACCCACTCTAATAATTGGGGAGAGACAGTAAATATAACATATGCTATTTGAGATGGTGATAAGTGCTAAGGAGGAAGCCAAAGTTGAGAAGTGGGATGGAAACAGTGAGGGAAGGGGCTCTGATGTTTAAATAGGGAGGTCGCGAAGAAGTGACTGTGACGAAGACACGAAGGACAGAGGCAAGTCTGTCCTGTTGTAACAAGCAAGCTCCAGACTTCGTGACAGAAATTTCTATCCTCCATAGGGTTAAAGCTGAGCTGACAATTTAACACCAAGCAAGTTCTTACTCTACTACTGAAAGGAGGACACTAAAAATAATACCATCATCTCGCATGAAAAGATTCTTTGGACAAACCAGAAATTTATCTTTCTATTTTTCAAAAGAACTCGGACAATGAAAGCTTACTATTCTTTTTGAATATATAAGAATGAGCATGTACACACCTAACTCTCACTTTACAAAATCTAAAGGTGTAAAATACCATTGTATATATGTGCAACCATTAGAAGGAGAGAAAACATGGAAAACTGTCTTTCATGATCTTACTGACCTTCTCAGTGTCTTTATACCTAAAAGAATATTTTATGGTTGTTTCAGAGTCCTCTGAATTTGCATCTATTTCCATGTCGCATGCTTTAAAGTATAACCTTTCAGTAATGAACTCTGTGTGACTGGTTCACCTACACGTGGGGAAGTGTATTGTTGGTACTCATTCATGCCGAGGTGAAGTAGCTGCTATAAAAAGAACTTATTTAGTAATCTTAGGAACACATCTCATTGGATCTTGATAGTACACAAGATTTTGATAATATACAATATGTTCAAAGCTATGTCAATTCAATTTTATTAACGTGATTATATGATATCATTTTTTCATGTAAAATTTTTAATTTTCCAAATTAATTAGTTGAGATAATATATTTACTTAGTAAAGAGCCTAGTGTGTCAAGGTTCTCCAAAGGTGACATTATGTTAATATTATCTTAGTATATCATAGCAGAATATTGGTCAAATATAACATAGTCATACAATAGACATCAAAATCTCTAAACTTCTAAATGACCTTAGAATGATGAAGATGGTTTTTCAATGTTTGGAACTATAAAACTTACTCTCAATCATATACAATTTGCTAGATGTATAGAGACTCTTCAAATGTAAAAACACAAAATAAGGGAAACATTAAAACACTTTGTGAAATAATGCAAAAGTTAATTCATATTTTATCTTAAAATTAGCTATCTTCTCTTTATTACGATTAGTGAAACTGCTTAATTTTGCATCATATTTGAGTTCTGGCACAGAAACATTACCACAGTATTGCTTTTTTTTTCATTGGCTTACCACACAGGATAATCAGGTGTTAACAAATATGGAAAAAGGTATCATTATTCAGAGAAGTTCTAAAACTGCTATTAAATTAATAGTGTTTTCAAATCAAATTGTTTTACTTTTATTTGTTTAGTTATT
>NW_011888787.1:11553353-11558433 GCF_000151845.1 Pteropus vampyrus | reverse complement strand
CAAAATCTCTAAACTTCTAAATGACCTTAGAATGATGAAGATGGTTTTTCAATGTTTGGAACTATAAAACTTACTCTCAATCATATACAATTTGCTAGGTGTATAGAGACTCTTCAAATGTAAAAACACAAAATAAGGGAAACATTAAAACACTTTGTGAAATAATGCAAAAGTTAATTCATATTTTATCTTAAAATTAGCTATCTTCTCTTTATTACGATTAGTGAAACTGCTTAATTTTGCATCATATTTGAGTTCTGGCACAGAAACATTACCACAGTATTGCTTTTTTTTTCATTGGCTTACCACACAGGATAATCAGGTGTTAACAAATGTGGAAAAAGGTATCATTATTCAGAGAAGTTCTAAAACTGCTATTAAATTAATAGTGTTTTCAAATCAAATTGTTTTACTTTTATTTGTTTAGTTATTATTTTACATTAGTTTTCGGTATACGGTACAAGGATTACACATTTATATAATTTATGAAGTGATCCCCCTGATTCCTCTAGCACCCATCTGACACTACACACAGCCATTATGATTGTATACCTTATGCTGTACTCTACATCCTTGTGACTGTTTTATAATTACTAATCTATACTTCTTCATCCCTTCACCTTTTTCACTCAAGCCCCTTCTGGCAATCACCGGTTTGTTCTTTGTATCTGTGAGTCTGTTTTTGTTTAGTTTGTTCATTTCTTTTGTTTCTTAGATTTCTCATATAAATGAGATCATATGGTATTTATCTTTCTCTGTCTGACTCATTTCACTCATTGTAATACCCTCTAGGCCCATCCATGATGTCATTGCAAATGGTAAAATCTCATTTCTTTAATGGCTGAGTAATAGTTCATTGTATATATGAATCATAACTTCTTTATCCAATCATTTACTGATGGATGCCCAGGTTGCTTCCATATCTTGGCTATTGTGAATAGCGCTGCCGTGAACACAGGAGTGCACAGATCTTTGCTATCAAGTGTTTGGTTTTCTTTGAGTAAATACCCAGATGTGCGATTGCTGGGTCAAAAGGTAGTTTTATTTTTAATTTTTTGAGCAACCTCCAAACTGTTTCCAGAGAGGCTGTACCAATTTGCAATCCCACCAAGAGTGTACGAGAATCCCCTTTTCTTCACGTCTTCACCAACATTTGTTGTTTTTCAAGTTATTGATGATAGCCAATCTGACAGGTATGAGGTAATATCTCATTGTGGTTTTAATTTTTATTTCTCTGATAATTAGTGACCTTGAGCATCTTTTCAAATGTCTATTGGCCATGCGAATGTCCTCTTTGGAGAAATACCTATTCGGGTCTTCTGCCCATTTTTAAATTAGATTGTTTGTTTTTTTTGTTGTTGGGTTGTATGAGTTCTTTATAAATTTTGGATATTAACCCCTTTTAAGATACATCATAGTCAAATATCTTCTCTCATTCAGCAGGTTGTCTTTCTTTTTCTTTTTATGATTTCTTTTGCTGTGCAAAAAGTTTTTAGTTTGATGTAGTCCCATTTGTTTATTTTTTCTTTTGTTTCCCTTGTCTGAGGAGATATATCAGAAAAAAAAATTGCTAATAGCAATATAAGAGAGCTTACTACCTATGTTTTACTCTAGAAGTTTTATGGCTTGGATCTTACATTTAAGTCTTTAATCCATTTCGAGTTTATTCTTGTTTAATGGCAAAAGAAGGTGGTCCAGTTTTTTGGGTTTTTTTGTTTTTTGGTTTTTTGGGTTTTTTTTTTTTTTGCATGTATCTGTCCAGTTTTCCCAACACCATTTATTGAAGAAATTGTCTTTACTCCATTGTACATTCTTGCCTCCTTTGTCATAGATTAATTGACCAGATAGGTGTAGATTTATTTCTGGGTTCTCTATTCTGTTCCATTGATCTATGTGTCTGTTTTTATGCCAGTGCCATACTGTTTTGATTACTATAGCTTTGTAGTTTAGTTTGATATCAGGTTGTGTGATACCTCCAATTTTGTTGTTCTTTCTCAAGATTGCCATGGCTATTCAGGATGTTTCATGGTTTCATATAAATTTTAGGATTATTTGTTTTAGATTGAAATAGTACTTAGATGTGTTTAAAGTGTGTGGTGTCTATATGATTTGTTGCTTGTGCAAATACTTGCAACATTAGAATTAGCTCTTTGAGAGAGAGCAAGTGGCATGGAGGGGCCAGCCTTGAGTGTGAGCTCTGCGCTTCTGTTATAGCTGTTATAACACAGAGTGAAATGTTCTACCTCTGACAGGGATATGTAGTCCACTAAAATATAACTGAGTTCAAAGTCACTTTGATATTCTCTTATTCATCTTGAATTTTAAAATCAGAGAGTGCCTTAGAGCTAGTGTTTTTCAATACACAGCATGGATGTGGGTACAGTGAGCTTAAGTTCTACACACAAATCTTAAGAAAATTTCAAAGTGAAATTTGAATTTTTTTATGCAATATTACACATTTCTTATAACATCTATACTATTTCTCTTAGTTAACAATAAACTATGATAAAAGGCATATTTCTCTCTATTTCTGACTTTTTCTTGATTAATTACAGCACTTAATACACACACACATATCATTTAAACTATCATTTGGTAAATGAAAGCTTTACTTTCTTCAGACAAATGACTTGTGCAACGCTCATACAATTTAAACAAAATGCCTATGTGAGCCCAGAACACAGAGCATCAATTGTCACACTGAGGGCAGTGAGATGGTTTCAGGTATTTAATAGACACAAAAAACAAGAAGGGAACAGCACAGTCTTGAAGATATAGCAATTACATTATTGATAGATAAAAATAATGTAATTTGAGAATATTGGAATGCATTTGAATATGTTTCCAGTGTAAAGGCAGAGAATATGAGGTATAATATAATAAATATGTCCATCGGACGTGCAGAATAATGCATGACCAGGAGGGTGATGCTCTTCTCAGGAATCCAAACAGGTCACAAAAATTATTCAGATAAAAATATATGGGTAATGAATATTAATTCCTATCCTGCTTCTAGATTCTCAATCAAAATGATCTTTTAGGGTTTCTTGTAGTCATGAATTTATCTAACTCTGTTATTATAGTTACCATCATTACAGCAATCCCAGCCTGCCTAGGGAAGTATAAAAAAAAGAAAATTCTCCCGTATAAAATTAAGATAAATTCTACAAGTGCTGCTCAGCTTCTATCTGTGTTTGCTCTGCTTTCACACAGACTACAGCCTATGCTGTCACATAAATATATACTAGAAAAAAAACAAAAACAAACAAACAAAAAAATGTGTCTGTTATGTTGTATATAAATTCAGTTTATTGTATTTCAAGGAATTACTTTATATTTTCTTTGATTTGGTGGCCTTGGAGTCATTCTTAATTACTGTCTTTCTCTATCTTACATCTGATATGACAAGAAATCCTGTTGGCTCTACATTCAAAATATAACAGATCATTTCCCACTAATTCTGCTGGTTCCTCACTGGTCTGAAACACCATCATCTCTTACCTGGGGAATTGGCTTTGCTTCTTAAAAGGTCTGTGAAAATTTGACAATGTCTCCAGGTGGGGTACAAGATCGCCTCTCCCTGCATTGAGAATCACTGACCGAGGTGAACCTACAAGTTATTGTAGGATCTCGTCACCATGTTCTTGAATTCATTTAAATTTTAGATATTTTATATAACTTGTAACTATCTGCTATCTTTCCTAACAAGGTCTTAGATGTTTGATAAACAGTACATTTTCTATTGGAGGGGAAATCTAAAAGTAAAACATGGCTATATTATCTATTATGCAGCAGACAAATTGTGTTGTCTTTAGAATACCATGGAAACCAATCATACGTAATCCAAAATTATTACTGAACCTTTACTATCACAATGAAAGTATTTTCTGAACATTGAAAATGTGCTTCCAAAGAGAAATCACAATTATGAAAATAATTAAAAATTGGTTCTACTTAATAATTTTTTAACATAAAATGTTTTATATAAAATATTTGCAATCAGACGTTGTGTAACAAACCACTCCAATAAAACCATAAACATTTATTTTAAATACTTGAAGCAATAAACATCTTTTAGCTCATAAGTCTACAACTTCGTTGGGCAGTTCAGCTAACCAGAGAGAGGTGGGCTTGGCTACTATCGAGTGGCAAACTTTTGTAACTATGTTCATTCACAGGTCAGGTAGGCAGCTTTGCTGATTTTGGATGGACTATCTCATATGTCTGGGACTGTGGCTAGAATAACTGAACCAAATTGTCCCGGCTGCCCAAAGTCTCTGATTTTCCAAAAGGTTAGCTTGAGTTTGTTCTCATGGCAAAGGCTGAATTCCGAGAGAGTGAAATCCTACAAAGCCTCAGGTTCAGAAATGCCACACCATCAAGTCTGCTGTGTTCTATTTGCCTAAGAAAGTCACAAGGGCAGCTCGGATTCCGGGTTTAGCAAAGAGGACTCCACCTTGTGATGAGAGGAGCTCAAAGTCTCTTTGCAAAAGGATACGAGAGACAACTAATGGTACCATTACCATGTTCCACATGAATATTTTTTTAAATATTTGAACATTCTCATCTACATTCTCTTTCCTCCAAGCCTTAAGAGCAATACTAAGCCAGCATTGTTCAGAACGGTGGAGACTGGACATCCTGATTACTTTGCTATTTAGTGACATACTCAGCATAGCAGAGCACAAAGGACAAAAGAAATAGAAATAACTTTAACTTTGCATGGAAGTCATCAGCAATCTTCTCAGATATTTATAGTTATAAAGGGCATATTTTACAAAGTAAATTTGAGCATTAGTGTCTACTTTGAATAACAAATGTTTATTCAAAAACAATTATCAATGTAGCATAAAAGGAGAAAATCTAGAATCACTCCTGAGAAAATAACTTAATGACTTTTCATAACTTAGTGTTTGCTTTTTAAGGGATTATCAGCCTCTTCAAACATCTGGCATTTGTGTTTCTGTAAATAATTCTTACTTGGGTGTTAATTAATTAGAATCAATCTCAATGTGTTTCACTAAAACTTGGAAAATAATCTGTGCTGATTGAGTACATAGTAAAAACAATTTAAACATTG
>NW_011888787.1:11529811-11550618 GCF_000151845.1 Pteropus vampyrus | reverse complement strand
CTCTATTTAATATCTGCAAATTTATTCTAGAGACAATTCCAAATTTCTTCGAGAATAACTATTCTTTTTCCAGTAGGCATTGGTTTGCAAACTGACCCCTGTACTTGAATGACAAGGGCAGACAGAAGAGAGACACAGGCCACTCCAGATTGCCAAGTTCTATTCTTGAAAAGCAAGGGAACTTACCCACGAGGTGATGTGAGTAGATCTCCTCACCCACCCGTCAGAATCTTCAAGGTTCATATAGAGCCTTAATGGGGTTCCATCCCATATACTGTCCAGATGGTCTCAGTACCTTACTCTCTCAAGGCTATGTCCTTGAACATGGCTCTCACTATGGGAACAGTGGGTAGAATGTACATTCCAAGGACAGAAGCGGGGGTGAGGCACCTTTGATTGCCTTGGTCCAGAGCAAAGGTCAACCAGAGGTCATGTCCTCTCGATGACCTCTTCCAACACACCACCCTTTGTCACCTGGCTTTTACAATCTTACACACCCCCTGCACAGTCAGCAAGGTGTTTCACCAGCATAGAGGTGGCTTGTTTGGTGGTTATTCTGGCTGTATCGAAGGCAGATACCACAACAACAATAAAGGCATATGCAAGAGAAAACACAGATTAAAGCAATAATCTGGTGATGGCCAGAGAAGAAGAGGTTTGGGAGTCTGGGAGAAAGAAGTGAAAGGTTAAAGAAGTACAAATTAGTAGTTGAGAGAGGGTCGCGGGGGTGGGGAGCACGGCTTAAGGAATGCAGACAGCAGTAATATAATGGCTATGTGTAGAGCCAGTACGAAGATAGAGTAATCAGGGAGATTGTTTCATAAACTATATAAATGTCTAACCAATGTACTGTATACTTGAAACTAATAATAAAAAAAAGAACAATAAAGGATGATCTGCAAGAAAAAAATAGGATTCCCAAATAAATAACTATTTTTTTCTACCAAGAGTTCCTTGATCCAAATCACTGATTTGTTAAGTCCCCTAGGCTGGGAATCAGACCACTCAGGGCATTTGCTGTTTCCTCATGTGATTTAATAAATATGATACAATAGCCGACTCATCAGGTATGAATACACGACATTCTGTTTGGATGATAGCATAGGATAATGTGGGACACTAGCTTATTCAAGTTTCAGTAGTCCAGAGTCATCTACTATGAGCCATCGGCCTTTTTTAGCAGCCATACCAAGCTGTTGAAAGCACTGCGGGTAGGGGGTACAATACCCACTCGGTGTAGTTCTTGAATAGTTTCTCTGATTTCCTCACGTCCCCAGGAATTTACATTGTTTGACAGTTACTACTCTTCTCAGGGGCAGTACACTTCCTGGTTCCTCTTGGCATTTTCCCTCGGTGTTGGTTTGATTATTCCAACTGAGAGGTGGAATTCATGGATAGAGGTTTGCAAAGTTTGACCTTGTAGAGCGTCAGTGCCCACTATGTTCTCTGGTGTTGGACAGATCAAACCCCGTATTGCTGTGGGGGAGAATATCCAATTTGCAGTGTCAAAGGGACCTTCCTGACCATAACCACTTGCCCTCCATAACCATCGACAGCACTGAGGGAACCAGAAAACTTCTGAGGGTTACAAATGTATTAGAGTACATTTGGCTCCAGTATCATCCAAAGCTGTCGCCTTTTGTTTCTTTCTGGGGGACCAGTGAATAATGCACTCAATATGAGACCTCCAATCATCTCCAGTGGCCTTACCTAGAGGTAATCTGGGCCTGAATCCTATATCTGGGGTGCAGGAGGCACTCACCCCTAATAACGCTGTATTCCTGAGGCCTCTGCAGGAGCAGGGGTGACATCAGGGATGGGAGAGAAAGATAGGGCAGGTCTGAACTGTTGTTCAGGTTTTAAGACTTTCCACAGTCTGGCAGGCTGTTGTGTTGACAATCTATCTTTCCAGGAGGGGTCCTGGCAACAATGAGGTTAAACCACATTTGCTGCCAGGTTACTTTTACCAAACCCTTTATAGTTGATTGTAATAGCCTTTTGGTTTCTGAAGTTCTCTCTGTCTCGGGTTTTTCCCACAGTTCGTTCCCATTTCTGGGATTTGTCAGTTTCCCTCAAATTGGCACTGGATTGCCTGACATCATAAACGTCTTATTTCACAACTAGATGGATATTAGCATGGATATTAGTGTCCCACACCAGGTGATGGGGGAGGTCTAGAGTATCTTGGCTTCTATTCCTACAGTGAATGTGGCCCAATTGGATCTTCAAAGACAGGGGTGTAAATAGCCTGTCTTGTTCACGACTTCCTAAGAATTTGTTGTGCTTCCTCTATAGATTTCCAGGGTCTTACATGACCAGGGAGATCCTCCTCATTGGTCCAAGCCTCCCTTCAGGAGCGGGGCTGCACAGCAGGAGGTGAGCGATGGGCTAGTAAGCGAAGCTTCATCTGTATCTGCAGCTGCTCCCCAGCACTAGCATCACCGCCTCAGTTCCACCTCAGATCATCGGGCATTAGATGCTCATTGGAGCAGTGGTCCCTGGTGCCAAAAAGAGTGGAGACCATTAATGTATATCATCCAGGTGGTCTCAACAACATATCACTCTGTCACGGCTGCATGCTTGAAAATGGCTCCCACTGTGAGAACAGCGGGCAGAACATACATTCAAAGGACAAGGGAGGGGTGAGGAGCCTCCGATTGCCAAGGTTCATCTACTTATCTATCATCTATCATCTACTGCTCTAATTTTAGATATAATTTCATATATGTATATAGAGTTGATAAATTCAAATGATGGCTATGACTAAGTATGACAAGATGTAAATCTAGATAAATTGCCATTAAAATTGTTCACCTCTCCTTGACCCCTCCCTCTCTCTCTTCTCTTCTCTCACTCTCTCTTTTAGTTCTTATTCAGTGTAATTCTTATGCTCCTTCCTTTATATATGGTCATTGGGAATTCAAACCCATATTATCTTTACAGGTCAAAATCTTAAAGAAAATATAACAACAGAAAACAAATAAACAAAAAACCCCCCAAAACTTCAGGAGTAAGGAGGGGAGGGAGGTCAGTATTCTGTTTCCTTAAAGATTCAGGAATATTCTTAAGCATAGTCCTTATTATTCTTACTTGGATTACTTGCCTTCTTAGATTAGACAACTCTATTTTTTTTAATGCCCAGTCCTGTGGGAGGGCGAGTGAGGCCAGCCCCACTAAATAGTATAATTGGGATGGCCATGAGATAAGACAGCTTTGAAAAAGAATTACAGCTGGGCAGACCAAAAGTTCTCTTCTACTTATATTTTTTGAATCTCCCTTAAATACGTGCCAAAAGAAGAAAATACAAACCCATAATTGAGTCAAATTAATTTCTAATGACTATTTTCTTAGTTAAAAGTACCCTGGCTTCTTTACATTACTTTACTACTTATACAAATTCAGTAATTACTCAAAGGTCATCCTGATCTGCAGTTTTCAATGGTGGGTAGGAAATGGGTCATTTTTCCACTTGCAGTTATGTTCATATCCTTTCTCTTTGTAATGCATACCAAACATGTACAAATGTACCTATAAACACTCACACACTCACACACACACACACACACCACATATAAATGGATGTGGAGTTTTTCATCATTTATATTTATGTGCATACGAATTATAGTGTGCATATGTAAAATGAATCATAAAATATGTACAGATTAATTAGATTTGGATTCAATTTAGAGATTATTTTAAGTCATACATATTGATTTTTAAAAATAGAACAAAATATAGGCTTACAAAGTCATGTTGTATTTGAACTTGTTCAACTCATACTGTTACTCTTGGAACAAAATTATGATTATTGCCACCTCATATAAGTTTTATAGAGCGTTCTGAAAAATAGATTTGGTTTACTCTTTTTTATAAATTTTCTGTTACCTAAAACAAAATCTTCAATTAGTTTAAAATAATGTAGAGATACTTGCAAAAGTGACTGAAATAGCCAGGTTTAGTTTTTACTTCTAATGGAAAACATGTTTTTAAATGTCTAATAAAGCTTTTTAAATGTGTAGTCACAGATGTTATTTCCAAAGTCGGAATTTAATTTCTGCCTGATTTAAAAAATTGTATTTTTTATGCAAAGGCACATCAAGAGAACAAACTATGCAAATATAAGAGAAAGATTACTGAAGATGCTACTGATATAACAGAAAATGTAGTTTTCAGTGATTGAAAGAGCAAAATGACAAATGCTAAAAAAAGAAAGCATTATATAAGAATTCATAACAGGTACAAATATAGTGACCTTGATATAATCCTCATCTTGTAATCATTTTGACTTCTGGTTTTCTTACATTGAAGTACATGCATGATTTGAATTATAATATAGATGCACATAAACAGTCGGTGACAAAACCCAGAGTAACTATAAAAATAAATTTGAATTGTGTTAGATGATGTTGCAAATATACCTAAAATGTGTCTAAAAGTGAAAAAGTTAAAACATAACCATGAAGAATTATAGAGAATGTTGGAACTGCTTACCTGTCTAACAAAGTGATTTTTAAACTATCATGTATAAATAAATGCCACAGTAGTAAGACATACAAAAAAGACCTGTTGGTTGTCACAAACTACAAATAAAAGACATTCTGCTGTGAGTAAAACCTAATGTTATTTTTTTTTCAATTTATGATTTCAACAGGATAGTGCATTTAAAATACCAGTGTGAATACACGTAGTAGGTGCTAAGTAAATATTAGCTTCTTTTTCTTATGGAAAAATTAAAAAACCAGAAAGTGACAGTGTTTCAAAGAATGCTAATATCTGGAAAGCTGGAGATAGTATTCGACTGTGCTGAGAATATACTTAGGAGCCAAACTGCTGGGCCATAAGGTGGGCATGTGTTGAGCTTTAGTTGATACTGCCCATGATTTTTTTTTTTTTTTTTGAGTTATTGTACCAATTTACACTCCAACTAGTAACATATGACTTCTGCTCACTCCATATTCTGGTCAACACTTGATATTGTTGGTCATTAGGATTTTAGACATTCTTTTGGATTTTTAGTTTTTTTCTCATTATGGTTCTGATGATAAATTATTTTGAGAAGTTTTCTACATGTTTGTTGGCTATTTGATTATTTTTTTTGTAAAGTGTCTGTTCAATATTTCACCTATTTTTAAATCGAGTTGTCTGAGATTTTCTTATTGATTCATAGGCTTTTATTGTATATTATAGATTTTTGTATATTTGTTATATCTAACAAATTTCTTGTTAGGTATAAGAATTGCCAATACCTTTTCCAATTCTGTGCCTTGATTTTAATGAAATCCAATTTATCAGGTTTTTGTTTGATGGGTAGTGGTGGTTTTTTCTCCAGCCTTGGGTATTAATTATCACTTGTGTGAACTGATCAGTACTCTGCTAAATAATTTCCAGGGGTTGGGGGTGAGGGGGTCTTGGTAGATCTCTGGCAACAGTTCTATGTATTTTCTTTCTCTGTAGCTCTCTTCTCAGTCCTGCTACCTGTGGTGTACTCCATCAAGACGCCTTGTTCTCTTCAGACACTCAGCTCCATCTTCTTAATTCAAGGAGTTCACTGGGCTAATAAGTAGATTTCTCCTCCTTGTGATGTGGCCTGGAAATTCTCTCCAGATAGTGAATTGGGGCAATTACAGTTTTCATCTAGATTGTTTCTCTCAGAGATGGCTTTTGTTTTGATGTTGAAACTCAGTGTTTTATATATTTGCCCCTGTTTTGAGTTGTTTTACACGGGAGAGTAAATCGAGTCCCTGTTCCATCTTGGCCCAAAGCAGAAGTAGAAGAAACAGAAATCACTCCCTCTCCTCCATTTCTCTCTTGTTTTTTTTTTTTTATGTGTGTATGTGTGTATGTTGTGTTGTCATATATATTTTACATATACATTTAAATATATATATACTATACATGCACAAATATATACATATTCATATATACATATACATATTCATCACTTATATTACCAGCCTTCTACATCCTGAAGACAAAGATGTAGGTCTTGAAGATTTGTTCTTGTGGAACAAATGGGAGGAATAGGATGACAGCAAAAAACTATCTCAAATTGAAATCCTCATATATTTACTACTTTTAATATATAGAACTGTTGCAGCGTTGATGCTAAGAGTGTTCAAGGGAAACTCATCAGATGGGTAGAGAAGGATTTCAGTCATTCTTCTTGTCAAGAGTCCTACAGCTGTCATGGCAAAACTTTATGAAATACTTCTTACTTGGTATTTTTGCATTTTTTTTCCAATTAATACATTTTACACACAAGCAGCATGAAATTAATTTTCATAGATATACTGGTTACACATTTTCTCTGATTATTACCCTGTGGGTCTCTATTGGTTTGAATTTTAAATTTGTCTTTGAAATCTGACACTTTATTCAGTCATATTTCCTAGGATCCTTCTACATAAATTCTCTTCCAGATTGACTTGAATTTTTTGGCTACTGCTTCTCTAATTATTGAAATCATATTTATTTTTTAACCCTTAACCTAAGTGCAGCCTATGACATGAATTCTGCCTTGAAAAATTTTTTGTAATCCCCATAACACCTTGGAGATATTTGTTTTGTAAATAAAATATATAAAATTTTATCAAGATAAAAATTATTTCTTATCAGGCAGTATATGGACTTACAGTTAGAAGAGATATGTATTTTTTAAAAGTTGCCTTGACTAGCTTATCTTCACATGAAACCAAACCTTTAGAATCATGGGATAAATAAACTGATGTCTACATCTCAATAAAAATATTGAAGTTTTTTTTTTTCTGAGATTAGAAGAAAATTTATGTGTTTATGGCGGAAATGAAAGAAGAAAAATTCAGTTTACTGGCTTGTGAGAATAGTGGTCTTCTTTCAAATTGTACATTTGAAGGAGAATAAATGTGGCTAGGAAAGGTTTTTAAGTTGGTCACATTGAGATATGCTGTCGTTAATTAAACTTTGCATATTCTGATGACATTACAAGTTCCCTCTTATACTTATATTCACCAGTATAAGAAAAGTGTAAGATATTTGTTGAGATTTTCCTGAATAACTATGGTTGTTAAGAGAAACTTTTTTTAGAGGAAGTAAAAGTTTGTTGTCTGCTTGAGGAGGCATGGGCCTCGGTCTTCATTCTGGTAAGATACATCTATACTGTGATATAAAAATATTGGTTATATCTACTGGTGACAGACCCAATATCCATAATTAAAGAAAATGCCAAATTGAAGGAAATATTTCTCTTTAAGACTCAATTAATGCTACAATTCTCTTAGCTATGTAGTTGCTAGAAGGAAGGTCAAGCTGAAATAAAGAAGGGCAGGTTAGGAAGTTGACTTTGCTTGATTTAGGGAAATACCAGAGGCTTTGTTACTCTGTGTGTGTGTGTGTGTGTGTGTGTGTGTGTGTGGTGTTTTTGCTTGAATTTACTAAAAATTAGCTTTTTCTCTTTTGAAGTTAATTAGTAACTGTTGTTTCTGACTATTATTTTGAAAGTATTAGGAATCAGGAGATATGAACGTTAAATAAATGTAAATAGATGATAGATAGATAGATAGATGATAGATAGTGGGTAGATAGATAGATAGAAAGGTAGGTAGATAGATAGATAGATAGACAGATAGATAGATAGATAGATAGATAGATAGATAGATAGATAGATAGATAAACAGACACATTCAAGAAGAAAGTAAGTTGGCAATAAACTCCACAAAATCAAATACCTTTGAGTGACCCTCCCAGACAATATGGGCAGTGATCACATTGTGGATAGTATCAGAAATTTTAGAGACTGATATGTTCTTCGAATTCCCAGACTCATTGAAGAAATAAAATAACTTGTCTTGCACTTTTGTGAAATAAATTTATGTGTTAACAGTTGCCAGCCTAGATCTAAACACTAGATATTTCTGTTTGTTAGTCTAATTTTTTTAACTTTTTATTTTTTCATTATTAGTTTTTTCTTACTGTTTGAACATACCTGCCTTTGAGCAGTGATTTTTTTTTTTTTTTCTGAAGCAGTATGTTCTTCTGTGATGCATTCAAGGTCATAGTCTCCCTACCCTTGCCTGCCGAACATAGGCAGAGCAATAAAACAGGTAATACTCTTACTCAATTGAGGTGCAGATCTCATTTATGCTGAACATCTGTGCAGTATGAATCTCCATATTACACCCTAAACACCAATTTTTTGGTAATATTATCGACTTTACCTCTTTGCATTTTTATTTACATTGATATGACTCAACTGGGACATGCTGTTGTTGAGGCATGCATAATTTTTAATGGCATTAAATGTAGTAAAAACCATACTACTATTAGGAAAATGTCAGTTTTAAGCAATGCAATTTCTAATAAGAAACAACTTAGAAAGGTATTAAATATTAGACAATAAGCTGTTTCAGTATTCAGAGAGTGACACTTAGGGAAAAAAAGATTAGATCATCATATCGTAAATAAAAATAGATCATTTTCTGTGATAATATTAGGACTGTGCCTCTTTTCAGCTTTTATTCTCTCCTACTCAAAGATTTCATTTCACTGCAATTTTGATTTCTAAAATAAACAAATTAGGACTGTATAAATCAAAGGCAATGGGCATCAATGGTTACAAAAAGTAGCAAGCTTAGCAATATGCATATTATTTTTAGGCTGATAAATATTTAAATATTTTTTCCAATGAGAACTTCTGTATATTCAAGCATAGAACATTTAGATAAGCATAAGAGTAAAACATTTCTAATTCATTTGTGTTCTTTTTCTTAATGATGAGTATGAGTAAACATATTTATAGTAGGCTCAGGGACACATAAATGAATAGTTAGCTGTGTCATATTTCCAGAACGTTCAGCACATTAAGTCTCGCTGCCCCATTTATCGTTCTGGCAACTGGTTCCTCTATAGTTTATCTAGGAGTACAAAAGGGTGTTCCAAAACCTCAGTCTAAAGTCATTCTTCAGATACTACTAAGAACATAATCTGTAGTTTATGATTCATACAAAAATAATAATTTTCCTAATCTCTTGTTCAATATTATTTTCTGTTTATACACATACACAATCAGAAGAAAATTTTTGTTTTAAAAAATTACACTCAAAGATGAAATGCTTTTTAAATTTTTAAATTCATTGATGTTTTCCCTTCATGGTAGCACCTTGTGTAAATCTGCGCAAACACTTCGGAATGAATTGGTCTTTCTCTGTGCTCCAATACTGCTGATTCCTACTGGTAGTTTGACATAAACCTTATAAAAATTAGACATTTTATGTCCTCCTTCATTCACAAATTGAGTTCCTTACAGAAATGGACAGACTCTGTAGTATCTGGCAGAAACTAAACCCTCGATAAATGCTTTCTAAATAAATTACCTGGATCTATGCTACATAATGAAGAGACATGCAAATTTCTTAGTGGACAATTCGCTAATGATATCTGGGCTGTTTTTAGTTTAGATTCTAAAGCTTGATTGAGATATGGAAGACTTTGCAGGAAAAAAAGCAAAATTCCTATGAGAAAAGCCTAATGTAATTAATAACTGTGATTTACTGTGCATGCGGGCAAAGTACTTAATAATAGCTAAATACATGAATGTGAAGTAAGCTCCTTAGAGGCAGTGCCACAAGTTTGTATTGTATATTTTGTGGGGCCCTCGTGAGAAATAAATCAGTATTAAATAACAATTATCCAGTATAGCTATTTCCTTAGATCCAATTAAGCAGTTGTTTGTTAGGGTTCCATTTACTTTGAGCTATAAAGCCATAGACTGGGGTATGTCTTATGCTATTAAAATTGTGTTAATTAAGAATGACTACATTTTACCTATCTTTGAAGCGAAGCGTATAGAACAGGATTCTCCAATACCCGGGCTGCAGACTGGTACTAGTCCATGGCCTGTTAGGAACTGGGCCACACAGCAGGAGGTGAGCAGCGGGGAGCAAGCAAAACTTCATCTGCCTCAGCTCCACCTCAGATCATCAGACATCAGATTTTCATAGGAACACATGTTCCTGGTGCCAAAAATTTGGGGACCATTGATATAAAATACAAAATGACCTTCTTTTTTTCTTATTTAAGTTCTATCCAAATGAGAAAAGAAGACCCAAAATGGATTAAGACAGTGAGATATGCTGCTTACTCATCAATTGGCATCCTTCTGAAAGTGTGGTGACCAAATCAAACAAAATAAACAAACAAAAATGATAGCAGAAATAATAAAATAGACTAAACAAATCTTATGATTTACCAACACGGCATGTTCAAAACTAGAACTAAAGGAATATTTTTTATAAGTTTTATTTGTCTTCACAAAAATAAACAGTCAAACCCAGCTGTGTGGTCACTGACATTTTTCAGTGTTACAAGATATTGTTCCATGCCAGAGAAAGGGTTGGGATTTTTCTGAGCTGAGATGTTTGCAGATTTATGAAGTAATAAAATATTCAGTGGACAGATTATAAAGCACTTGATAAAATTTTAGAGGCATATAAATAGCAAGAGATGTAGTCTGTTGGGAAAAAGAAATACACAGGTGCACACACATGCCCCTCCACCTCCAGCAGTTTTGTTGGCCTTTTGGCGAGTGGGGTGTGGAGAACAGGATCAAGGAGGAAGAAAGGACAAAATAGGAAGGGAAAATGCAGATGATATTTTTGGAGGCAGTTGCACCCTTTCTGAAGGTCAGAAGTAATCATCACTTTTCCCTCAAATAACTAAAGCACCACGGCTTTCTCTGGCAAATCCTCTGTATTGTAAATATTAAATAGTAACTGAAACTCCTAGTTAACACTTTTTTAAAGGAGAACACGATTTTAAAGTTATAGGCAATTGGTATTAAATTCTCCTTCATTCTGTTGTTTTGATTTTTTAAAAAACGTTATTAAATTCTCCTTCATTCTGTTGGTATTAAATTGGTATTAAATTCTCCTTCATTCTGTTGTTTTGATTTTTTAAAAAACGTTAGTTTTTTAAAACTAACGTTTATCTTTGTCTATCAGCTTCTCCCATGGTGTTTATGCGATTTACCGGAAATGACTAGTGCCAATTGAGTAAAAATGTATGGCTGGTTCTTATACTTATGTAAATAATACTAGAACATAGAAATTGCTAAAGGTTATGTGAATACATATTTAAGATGCAGAGAAAACCGCCCAAGTAACAAGAGATGGGAAGGTACTTTGTGGAGCCTACTGTCGAGAGGGTGGCAGACAGGTCCTTTGAAGCTAATGCACTCAGATTTCCTGGGGCTGCTGCTATTTTCCACAGGAGCGGCCTCTGAATAAGAAATATCTCTGTCTAATTCTGCCAGAGACAGATAAGTCTGCCAATTGAAACTGTAAAGCCCTGACAGCCAACGGCATTGGTTTTGTAATAGCAAAAGACTGATGTTGAAATATCAGAAATGAAGTAGCATTCTCTGACAGCAAGAAACTAGCATGTTTGACAAGAAATTGGAACCATGATCATTTCTAGTCAAACAAGACATCTGTTCATTTAAAGCGTCAAATTTACCTTCATTGCCAAAGTTCAAGATTCATTTCACTACTGACATATTCTTTTCTTTCCCCCTTACCGAGTTTCCAAACTTACAGAAGCACATGTATTTGATATATTTTACTAGATAACAACCTTTGCTATTTTCCTTTTAATAAGGACCATATAAAAAGAATACAACGCTTCCCCACTGTGTTCAATCATATCACCACACTCATTTATAAAATCTGCTCCATTTAACCATCAAGTCTCTGCACATTTCAGATTTTAAAGAAGTTTTTTATTCCAGCATCTATCAAATTTGAGCTCCTTTCAGATCCCTTTTTTTCCCCATTCTATCTCATAACCTATCCAGTTGTTACCCATTAGCCTTAAACACATTTATGATAGATTAGACTCTCTAGATTGGCTTGATATAAACCATAGAAGAAATGTCACCATTTTAAAATATGATAACAGAAAATTAACCAAACTATAGTGAATGAAGAAAATGACACTCATCTACTATTCCCCTAGATTTTAAACATAGGCAATACTTAATTTACTGACTTTGGTTAATTCCCTTGGATATTTTCCTCCAGGTTTTAAAAGCTGTGTAATAATTTATGAAAACCAAAGTAGCAGACTTTGGAGCAAAATTTTAATACATGGAAAGACTTAGAGACTCTTCCCACGTATTTTAAGAATAATTATAAAATAACTGCCAAATGGATAACAAACTTCATTTTAGATCTTGAAAGTGTTTTTATACGTGCTTATTTTAATATTGTTATAATGAACGGCATTTTTTCATTTTTAATTTACCAAACATTTCTAAGTCGAAAACAATGTAAAACATGTCCCGGTTAACTACAATCTTAATAGTTTCTTAAATCGGAATTAAACTCCAATAATTATTGTATGTTGTAGAAAGTAAAAGCAGTTATCACCACATACACACCACACATATTAGTATATGTTGGCAGAATGAGAATTTATAGTATAATTTGAATAGGACTTTAACATAAGTTACACATTATTTTTAATAGTGGCAGTAACAGCATATAAACAATCTAAACATGAACCAATGACTCAAACCCTATTGTTTCCTAATTATTGATGTCAGCTTATTACATTCTATTGCATGCATAATTTACATGACAAATCCTATTGCATAATGCAGCATTTCTAAAATAGCTTGGTATCATGGAGCATAGGTAATTTGTTTTTAGTTTACACTATTTAATACAATGTGACTTTTGCCAACAAAGTCATTATGTATATGATTTGAGAAGAAATCAATAAAATTTTAAATTTTTATAAATTGTGTATAGTTCCAAATGACATATATTGTATGGACTTTAACTTTGGCATCAGCAAATAGCACTTAAAATCAAAGCTCTACAATATATCTGTTACCTGGCTCTGTAAAAGTAATAATACTTATAATACTTCTGAATTTCATTTTTCCCATTTGCAAAATTCGTGTGTTGAGAGTCTTACCTTGAGCCTAAACTATATTCATCATTGGGGTTTACATAGGTGTGAAGATGTGGCATGAGGAAAAAGAATAGGACAAATCCTGGGAGAACGTTAGCTACATGGGCTTGCATGGTCAGAGAGGTTACAATCAGAAAATGACGGGATTTATATCTTCATTGCTTTTATGCAGCTCCTTTGACATGGTCCTCATCGTCCTAGTGATGGACTTCAAGAAAATAAGAAAGAGCTGAATTGTACACAAATCACTAAACTACTCTTAGCATAATATGGAAAACTTTGGGACCAAAGGCAAGGTAAAAGATTCCTGAACTTCATTTAAGTGGTTCCACTTATGCACAACTTTGGTCAGCTCTTTCAGGGAAAATATTCAGATTTTTTTTCCCCACTCGACACGCTTATTGCATGTCTATTTGGAGTTGGGCAATGTGCTTGGTATTAAGACAATTGCTAAAAACAGGACATGATTTTTAATAAAACTGTAATACAATAGCTCTTGATTTAACTGTTCCTTATAATGAGTATTTTATTTTTATTTCTACTATTACCACTAGCTACCTGTATATCACCACCACTACTACTGCTACTGATACTATTTTAATAATAAGACTTACTTCAACAACATTTTTATTGGGCCACTCTTCTCTTCTAAGGTCTCAAAGCCTAAGCTTCACTTAAGAATTCTCCATGGGTTTCTTTGGTTTCAGTATCATCACTGGTTTCCAATAATTGTATCACCAACTTGAGCTCTTGGTTACTATATGGATGTACTATAAGTATCTCAAACTCAACATATCTCATTTGAACAGATTGTTTATTACTTTCTATTCAACCATATTCATTCTATTACCTCTTTGACAAGTATTTTTAAAATATTTTTTATCTTCTTTTTATTCTCACTTTTATTGATGTAACTCCAGATTCCATCACCTTTACCTCAGCTATTGCAGTATGTTTCCCATTTTAGCTCAGTTATTACCAAATCTCAGCTTTCTAATCCCCACACAACTCTATCTCCTAGGGTGGGACATGAGGTCACCTCACTTTGAATCTTATGTCATCAGGCTATGTCACCTTTCACCTCTCCAGTAGCATTTATCTACTGCCCAGGTCTTCCCCTTCATGCCTTAAAGATTTAGTAGCTGCCTCCATGTTGATCTCTAACATGTCTCCTGCCATAATTCTTGATTTCAATATTCATATGCATCATTTTCCTTCTGCTTTGTCCTAGTTGCATACTCTTATTGAGTTACTCAATCCTGTCTATAATGATGTCCCAGATTTGTCATTAGCAATAATTGTATTCTTACATAATCTCAATTTCCAGCACACAGATTCCCATTCGCTATGTTACCAAGTGACTTTCTCTCACGCTCTGACTCCAGCAATTGTTTGACTCCACCAGGGCAAGTAATTTATCTTTTCATCATTCTTCATCTCCATCAAGTCTTTACTTTCCTTCCTTTGTCAGCTTAAATTATTACACTCTCAAGTCCATTGTCATTCTCTCCATTACTGACTTCTCTAGCAAAGTCCCAGTCCTAGAGGGAAAAAATCAATATTGCTCACTTTGAGCCTGCACCATCACAGACAAATGTAAATAACACACACACACACACACACAATCATTTCGACTGTTCTTTCCTTATATTGAGGCCCCTAAATTTGAATGGGCCAACTTGGTCAATTCACTCTTACATTCTCCTGAATGACTATTTCATCATTTCACATCCCTGCTCAGTTTTCTAACACTTCCTCCCCCATTGTTACTTCCAGCTAATTATTTAGCTCCTATTTCAGAATCACAGTAGAACTCTTTTTAAAAAGGCCTTTGCAAGCTCTCACCATCATATCTACCTACTGCATCAACATCTAATATACTCACTCTTCACCTCTGTTACTGACTTCAAGCTGGCTGTGCTCCTACGAAAGGCCAACAGCTCCATTTGTTACCACATCATCTTTTGTCCATTCGGGGGCACCCCATTATCTACTGTGATCTTGCCTGCTTCCTTTTTACTTCTCTATAATGGAAAATTTACATAAGCATTTAAACATGCTTAAATTTTTCCTATGTTAAAAAAACACCATTCCTTTATACCGTATCTTCTATAGATAACACTTTAATTATCTACTTTCTTTTATAAGAGCAACTCAGAATTGGTCAAGGTCTAATTTTCCCCATCTTGTTTCCTCTTGAAACTACTTTAATCAAGTCTTTTTTCCCATTGCTACACCGAAACTGCTCTTGACAAGCTCACCAGTCTCCATGGTGTTCAATCCTATGGTCAATTTTAAGCCCTCATTTATTTGACCTTTCAGCAGCGTTAATCCCTCTATCTTGAAGCAATTGAAACATTCTGCTCTCTGAAAGCTATATTCCCTTTTGTTCTACCCTAGTGTTTCTTTTTCAGTTTTTTATTTGTTTATCCTCATTTCCAGTTATCAAATTCTTCTGTTCGATAAATTTAGCAAGGAAATTACATGTTTATCCTCTCCTGATGATCTTATCAAGTTTCATAGTTCATCAGCATCCTGAGAACTCCCAAGACGATAAACAGATGATGATAGATAGGTGATAGATGATAGATAGATAGATAGATAGATAGATAGATAGATAGATAGATAGATAGATAATAGATAGATAGATAGATAGATCGATCCTATATTTTTCTCCCGAGCTTCACTCCTGGGACTATTGCTCCCTATTTGAGATCACTACTTGTATATTCATAAGACATTTCGAACTTAACATATCCCTTTTATTCGCTACTGATATTTTCCTCCCAGTACCACCTGCTCCCCCTGCAATTTTCTTTAATTTGGTGTTTGGAAACTTTTTTTTTTTTTCATTTCTTTAGTTCAAAATCTCAGAGTCAGCCAATTTATCTTCTTCCTGCCCACCCCATATATAATTTATCAATAAATGATGTGAGCTGGACCATTTCTCACTCTTTCACTGCTACCATCTGGTCCTAGGTACAATCATCTCTCACACTGATTAGTGTAATAACATCTTATTTAGCCTTTCTGTTTCTGCCTTGTCTCCCACTTCAATCTGTTTTTAATGCAGAACCCATATGATCCTCTTGAAATGTACATAAAATCAAGCCACTCCTTTGCTCAAAATCATCCAGTAACTTCTTATCCAGGTGAGTACCAAAAGTTTTACAATAATATACATCATCTGCCTCCTGTTGACTTCTGTGACCTTACCTCCCGTGCCTCCAAGTTTCACTCACTTTAGCCTTTTGATCTTTATTTACTGTGATTTATAAGAAATATATACTTGGTTATTCAGATGACTAAAATATATTTCTCATATATACTTGATATTTTTCAACAGTTTCTGGCACAGAGCTCCTAAAACCCTTGGAATGTCCCTTTATTGAGAGCAATAAAGATGTCTTCTGTTGTGTTAATGAGGTGACTTTTGGAAAGCACATAAGGGTGGGGCTGTTTGACAGCACAGCCAACCTTGTAATTAGAGGGCTGGAAAGTCCAGTCCCAACCTCTATCCTCAAGTTTCATAGAAGGGCTAAAGATTGAGTTCAATCACCAATGACCAATGAGTTAATCAATTGTGCCTATGTAATGAAGCCTTCATAAAAGTCCAAAAAGAAGGGGGTTCAGAGAGCTTCCAGGTTGATGAACACATTCAGGTGCTGGAAGATGGGGTCCCCAAAGAGGGCATGGGTATTCCACACATGTCCTTGCCCAAATAACTCATCCTATGCATCTCTTTCATCCAATTGTTCATCCCTATTTCTTATCATATCCTTTAATAAACTGGTAAACGTGTTGTCCTGAGTTCTTGAGCCACTCTAGAAAATTAATCAAATGCGAGGAGGGAGGGTTAGGGAACTTCTGACTTATAGTAGTTGGTCAGTCCAGGTAACAACCTGGACTTATGACTGGTTTCTAAAATGTGTGCGTATTTTGGGTGGGGGGCAGTCTTGTGGACTGAGCTCTTAACTTGTGGGATCTAATGTTATCTCCCGGTAGTGCCAGAATTGAGTTAAATGGTAAGACCCCCAGCTGGTGTTGCAGAATATTACTTGGTGTGGGGAAAACCTCTGCACATTTGGTGACCAGAGGTGAAGTGTTTTATGTGAGTAGTAGCGGAGACTCACTGAGAAAAAAATGACAGTGGGGAAGAATGAGTTCTTACTCTTTAATATGTTTGCTCAAATGTTATTGTCGGTGAAGCCTTTCTGGACCACAGCATTTCAAATTTCAGCCTCCCGCCACAGCACTCTATACTTCTCCTCCCTGCCTTATTTTGAGCAATATTATTACCATCTGATGTACTGTTTATTTGGCCTTGCTTTGTCATGCATTTCATCCCCACCTCTGCTGTCTATTGTCCATTTAGAATGTATATTCCATGAGGGCACAGATTTTTATTTTGTTTTTGTGTGTCTAGAACAGTGCCTGCAGATACTCATTTAGTATTTATTGAATCAATAAATTAATGGGAAATCAATTAATAGATGATATAGCTGAAGAAAACAATGAAGCATTCTTTCAATTTGCAAAAAGATCTCATGTTTATTTGAGCATTTCCCTACTTGGGAAGTGAAGTAGAGGGCCATGCCAATCACAAGGTTTGGGGATAGGAAAGAAGCATGTAGCCGTGTTGTTAAATTGTCTCGAAGAAACTGAAAATTGAGTCTTAATAAGTCACTAACAGGACAATTTAACCATCAGAACCCTGGCCTTGGCAGTCATCTTAAATACTGGAGTAGTACTACACGTAGAATAGTGGATTTTATTTACTTCATTTTATGTACACACACAGACACACACACACACCATGTGTGTGTGTGTGTGTGTGTGTGTGTGTGTGTGTGTGTATATATATATGTATTTTTTAATGTGATTGCAAAAACTGGAGAGTGGGTGTTAGGTATTTTTTAAGGGATACTTTCATCTTTGAATCAAAATGATCTTTCGTCCCTTCTGTTTATTAATAGAAAACTTAGAGAAAAATTTGCATCTCACTTTCTGCAAGTATATAGCACTTCAGAAATCCATGTTATGTTTATCTAATTCACATGGGATTAATTTAAGAAGTAAAGCAATGAAGATAGTAACATTTTTTTTAAATATATGTAAACAATTACCAGAGTAACACTGTTTAATTTTTTTGCAAAATTTAGGGGATCTCATGGTGGCAGCATAGTTCAGGTGCCATCCTTTGTAAATAAGAAAATGACAAAGATTAAATAGACGGTATTCACTTTCCACTTGTTACATAAGTATTCCTATTATTCAATATAATGAAGGAAGAAAGTAGCAATACTAACGAACTACAGGAGTCAATACAGGCCAGATTAGGCTGTTGAGGGGTTCTGAGGGAAAAGGCGGAGAGTTCTGATTTCGAACGTGAAGGCCAACTCGCAGACTGCTGACTCTGTTTCTAAATTCCAAAACTTGAAATGCTCAGGAGAGCATCAAGAGTTCGATGACTCTAAAAGTTATATTTAGCAATTAACATAATGTTTGGAGAAAGAAGGATTGCACAGTATAGGGCATGACACTGGGAAATATGGCTGCCTGGAGCAGCAGCGCTCCAGGGCCAACAGATGAAGAAGGGCCAAGTACACAGAATAAATATGGCCCACTCAATTTACATTATGTTCAAGATAATTTGGGTTCTTTGTGTCTCTTAAGTTTGGATTTATTAAACTCTTATTTGCCAGAAGTCAGTTTATGAACACATGAATTTAGGGAACATTAACTGAACCCCAACAATTTTCCAACGTTATCTAGCCTGTATTTACAGTCATAACTTGTACATTTTAATGGGGCTAAACATTTTTTGAATAAATATTTTAAACATAAGAAAAAAATTTTAACGAAATGTTTCTAACAAAATTATATCTCCACACATTGTGATTGTGGAGCAGAATCTCAGTGATCCTTAGAAATAATTTCCATTTACTACACTCTTCACTCTATCTTTTTCCTCTCCCATGGTTGTTTCCATATTTTGAAGTTTTTTCAGTATATTTTAATTTGGTAATAGACTCTTAGTAACTGAATTTGTGAGGAGAATCACATAATATGATGGTAATTATTAAAATGATAAAATCTGATGTTTTTATTTTTTGAAAACACACAGATTTTCCTCAGAAACAGAAAGCAAATAGGAGACCATTTATTTAGTGTAGCTTTTTTAGCCAGTATGATGCCTGAGCTTCTGCTGCTGATGAGAAACAATTTTAATGGATTCTGGGCATTTACTTCACTGTACCCCAGTTTTTGTTTTGGTTGGTTTCCCAATGTGTGAACAATATCATCACTTCAGTGTTTACAACCTGAACTGTGACTCTCCAATTACAGATAAAATCCAGACCTCTATTTGTAGAGCCCAGGGCAAGAGTGCCAATAAAGGCCCATATCTCACATTTATGAATACTAAAAAGTTCTAATCTTCTGACCTTGGCAGATGGATCATCATAACATCTAGAAGAAGGCCAGGTTAGTTTATGTAATGTTGCTAAATCAAAACCTGAGTTTTCCTCATCAGGGTGGGCCAGCACAGGGGTGAGCCAGTTTCCTGGCCCAAATTTTCCCCTTTTCTTTTCCAGTCCTTCACTCCATCTTGACTCCACTGTGCATATCCATACTTAAATGCATGGCTATAGCTAACTTGTTTCTGCAATTCAAGATCTGGCAATACTCATGCAAGTAAGTACACTTTGTCTGGCCTCATGCTGAGTGATTTGAAGGCTGGAAGTGGGCAGGCTCTGGAAGTAGGCATAGAGTCATTTAGACAAGGAATTTAGGGGTTGCAGATACCTAGGACATTATCTAAAGGGGAAAAACGAGGATCTGGGTGGAAACATCCCTTGGCCCTTGAGACTCTTTGCTCCATGGGAAGGGCCTGGATGTTTTCTTTAGGCCTTTGCTCAAATTTGAGGATGTTACTGTTTAGGCTTTGGGTTTGCATATTCTTGCTAAACAAAATATATATTTCTTAGTCTTACTGGTAGGAGTAAAATAACAGAGTTAAGATTTGATTAATTTACAAACTCTGAATTCTAAATTTTTATCAATTAGACTATGATTATTATTCATTATTATTACTATTTCTATTATTATTTTATTGCTATTCAGTATAATAGTGAAATTTACATAGCATTTTGTATCTATTTAGCTTTTTAAAGCAGTTTTGTTGAGATATAATTGATATACAAAATCCTCACGTATTTAAAGTATATAATTCAATAGGAATATGCATACATTTGTGTTGTACTAAAACTCTTTAAGAAAATATACTTATTATCTATCATATATAGCATGAATATATACAATAGATATCAATTTTGTAGTTCTTGATTATTATTCTTCTCTTTAATCTTTCTTTTTTTCTCAAATTTCTAAGATTCTTCTCCTGTGCAGAGTTGTCACAGAGTGAGGGATATTGACAGGACATTCATGAAGTGTGACTGGTAGAGTAATTGAATTCGCAGAATTCATTTAACTGGTCAGAAGACTGTAATAGTTTCTGGAAGAGATTTATATATGTCTTTTTCCTGAACCAGTGCTAGATTTGGTTACTTCACATAAAACAATGAGTAGGAACATTATATAATCTAGCATTAAGGAAAAAAGAAATTCCTTTTATCTTATGGGTTGAGTTACTTCTCAAAAGTAACAACTGTAAGACTCAGATGTCTTGAGGCTAATCAGAAAACTTCAAAATCTCAAATTTTGAGATCTAAAAATTAGATTCACAGAATCTAAATTTAGTCTCTTTGTCATTCAGATTCACTTGTTAAATTCCACGTGACAGTAGAATATTGGTTTTGATTTATCAAGATTACATTAAGTAATCAAAATGTTCTAAA
>NW_011888787.1:11522202-11529761 GCF_000151845.1 Pteropus vampyrus | reverse complement strand
AATCACATAATATGATGGTAATTATTAAAATGATAAAATCTGATGTTTTTATTTTTTGAAAACACACAGATTTTCCTCAGAAACAGAAAGCAAATAGGAGACCATTTATTTAGTGTAGCTTTTTTAGCCAGTATGATGCCTGAGCTTCTGCTGCTGATGAGAAACAATTTTAATGGATTCTGGGCATTTACTTCACTGTACCCCAGTTTTTGTTTTGGTTGGTTTCCCAATGTGTGAACAATATCATCACTTCAGTGTTTACAACCTGAACTGTGACTCTCCAATTACAGATAAAATCCAGACCTCTATTTGTAGGGCCCAGGGCAAGAGTGCCAATAAAGGCCCATATCTCACATTTATGAATACTAAAAAGTTCTAATCTTCTGACCTTGGCAGATGGATCATCATAACATCTAGAAGAAGGCCAGGTTAGTTTATGTAATGTTGCTAAATCAAAACCTGAGTTTTCCTCATCAGGGTGGGCCAGCACAGGGGTGAGCCAGTTTCCTGGCCCAAATTTTCCCCTTTTCTTTTCCAGTCCTTCACTCCATCTTGACTCCACTGTGCATATCCATACTTAAATGCATGGCTATAGCTAACTTGTTTCTGCAATTCAAGATCTGGCAATACTCATGCAAGTAAGTACACTTTGTCTGGCCTCATGCTGAGTGATTTGAAGGCTGGAAGTGGGCAGGCTCTGGAAGTAGGCATAGAGTCATTTAGACAAGGAATTTAGGGGTTGCAGATACCTAGGACATTATCTAAAGGGGAAAAACGAGGATCTGGGTGGAAACATCCCTTGGCCCTTGAGACTCTTTGCTCCATGGGAAGGGCCTGGATGTTTTCTTTAGGCCTTTGCTCAAATTTGAGGATGTTACTGTTTAGGCTTTGGGTTTGCATATTCTTGCTAAACAAAATATATATTTCTTAGTCTTACTGGTAGGAGTAAAATAACAGAGTTAAGATTTGATTAATTTACAAACTCTGAATTCTAAATTTTTATCAATTAGACTATGATTATTATTCATTATTATTACTATTTCTATTATTATTTTATTGCTATTCAGTATAATAGTGAAATTTACATAGCATTTTGTATCTATTTAGCTTTTTAAAGCAGTTTTGTTGAGATATAATTGATATACAAAATCCTCACGTATTTAAAGTATATAATTCAATAGGAATATGCATACATTTGTGTTGTACTAAAACTCTTTAAGAAAATATACTTATTATCTATCATATATAGCATGAATATATACAATAGATATCAATTTTGTAGTTCTTGATTATTATTCTTCTCTTTAATCTTTCTTTTTTTCTCAAATTTCTAAGATTCTTCTCCTGTGCAGAGTTGTCACAGAGTGAGGGATATTGACAGGACATTCATGAAGTGTGACTGGTAGAGTAATTGAATTCGCAGAATTCATTTAACTGGTAAGAAGACTGTAATAGTTTCTGGAAGAGATTTATATATGTCTTTTTCCTGAACCAGTGCTAGATTTGGTTACTTCACATAAAACAATGAGTAGGAACATTATATAATCTAGCATTAAGGAAAAAAGAAATTCCTTTTATCTTATGGGTTGAGTTACTTCTCAAAAGTAACAACTGTAAGACTCAGATGTCTTGAGGCTAATCAGAAAACTTCAAAATCTCAAATTTTGAGATCTAAAAATTAGATTCACAGAATCTAAATTTAGTCTCTTTGTCATTCAGATTCACTTGTTAAATTCCACGTGACAGTAGAATATTGGTTTTGATTTATCAAGATTACATTAAGTAATCAAAATGTTCTAAACAATTGAGTCTGTCTTTTTCTTCTCAGAAGTGATTTATGTCTTCTGCTTTGTACAAAGTTGGATCAATGTGGTTTACCCAGCATGCTTACATTGTCATTAAGTCCAGCATTTGTTTAGTCTGATTAAGTTCTGTAAATTAAATTAATAACTTAATGTACAATTATATAATTTAATATTTTTCAGTTTTATTAAGATATAATTAACATATAGCACTATATAAGTTTAAGGTATATAGCATATGACTTGGCTTATATATTTATGAAATGATTACCACAATAAGTTTAGTTAACATTCATCATAAGTTAACTGACAATTCATAAAGTATCAACCATGTAGAAATTCCAGGTAGCAAATAAGGAAAAGATGAAGATCAACTCTAATAAGACAGAAGAAAATGTGTGTTATACTTGGCGGCTCTGTTTAATGAAAACTACTTGCCGCCTATATTGAACAACAAAGTCAAAGCTGGGAGGGGAGTGTTGACACTGAGAGAGGTGCCTAAGTTTTCAAAACAACAACAACAACAACAACAACAAAAATGCAGATGTGTTATTAATCTGTGGAATTATACACTCATTAACTAAAGTCCCAAACCACAATCCTCCGTTTCTTAGCTCAAGATGGCATATAAGTCATAACTGGTCTCATATCTTTATGGCACTGCAGTATGTACATCCATATTAAATTTGGTAATTTTCTCCAGTGAATTTGTCTCATGTTAATTTGATTATTAGTCTAGCCAGAAGAATTTATAAGGGTAGAGGGAAAATTATTTTTCTTGCCCACACTTACACAGGTATGTATATTCATTAAAACTCATCAAATTGCAAAGCTAAGATCCACCATTTTACCATATACAAATTTGCTTCAATTAAAAAAAAATAAATAAATCTTGCAATTTTATTTTACGCTTTGAAGTTATCTATAAAGTTTATTTTCTTGCTAATATTTTTATTGGGTCAAATAATTTTTAAAATTGTACATCATCAGCTTAGAAGTAGATAGTCTCATACATTTTTATTTCATTATTATTGCTTTCATTTATTATTTATAAGGTATTAATAATAAATATGATAGTCTACAAATAAAGTTCACACATCAAAGACCTTGCAATTCAAAAATGGGAGAGATATGAATCCAAAGAAATGCCGTGTTGTAAATGTAAGCAAACATAAATTTAGTTTACATCTGTTTTCTTGCTTTTCTCCCTGGATTATTCCAGTTATATTAATAAAAAGTACTTACAGAAATTGCTATTTAAAGAGCTCTAAGAAGAAAGTTTACAGATGACTTAAGAGATGCACATAGGCCTGCAACTTGGGATATTTCAAAGTAGATAACTATTAATGTCTATTTAAACAAATAAATGCAGAACAAAGGATCCAAGTGGAGGGATTCTTTGCATTAAATACACTAAAAGATAGTAGTGGTAAATGTATTTTAACATTTGCTGTTATATTTCCTCAGAACAACTTTCATTTTCTCTCTCATAAATGTGTACTATGTGTATGAATATAATATGTGTATACATATACACATACATATGTACAATATATATATATATGCTTATGTGATCATAATTTCCATTTAATATTGTCTCAATATTTTATTGGGCATGTTCCATTTTCGCTGAGAGAATTTGAATTTGATAATTTAATATTTGCAAAATTGAAGTTATTACGATCTCTCTGCTCAGTTTTTCTTTGTATATAATGGGGATAATTATAGAAAATATCTTATAGTTTTGCTATTTATACATTGCTAGAGGAGGGAATGACACATTACTACTTTATACAAGTTTTCTATTTTTATTCAAATCATTAAATTTATCTTAAATTCTCAACAAAATTGCTGTTTTTTAATTAAGTTTATTGTTTATGTGAACAGTTTCTACTTTTTCTTACTGCTTGTAGCCTAGGAGCTTACAAAGAAGGCTTTTAAATCAAATTCATGTTTATATCCACAGGAATGATTCAATTTATGTAACAGTAAACTTAAAACAAAAATAAAGGAGTAGGAAAAAAAGAATTGCTTTATCTAGTAGTTTGCTTTTAATCTAAGAAGCAATGTTTTCTCTTTTTGTTATGAGTTCAGGAGAAAGAATATAATGAGAAAATATAATAACTCGAAGCTTCAATAATTTATTTATTGTGTAAGTTCTATAAAATAACTGGTAGCTTAGACAATATATGTTTACAGTTGATTAAAACTAAGAGAGACACTGAAGGAGGAGACATAAGTGTGAGAGCTTATTTATTATCTTTTTTGTTTCTTTAATTATCTCAATCTCACTTACTTCTACAAAGAGATAAAACAGGCTTTGGAAAATTTAGCCTGAAAGATATATTCTATAAATCATGAAACATCCTTTGCAGGACCAGGCCCTTTGATTACCTGTATCTCTAAGCCAGTTCTGGCATCAAAGCAGGTTTATATTATATTTGAACAACTTGAAGCCAGATAATTCTCTTCATAATTGTAGGCATGGTCATTGGGTTCATCGTCCCAGATGGGAAGACCTTTTTTTGTTTGTTTGTTTCATAGTGATAATATCATTTTGTGCAGGTTGTGTTTACTATATTAGCAAATATTTTTTGAGCATCTAGCATAAGGCATTAAGCTATGTATTAGGGATGTGTCGATGAAAAACATGGTCTTTTCCTTTACAAACTTCACATTTTGAGGGTAGCAAAGAGCAGAGAGGCAAGTAGATATGCCAGCTAGCATACTATATGTTAGTTTAAATGTGTACCCTAAGTGCTAGAGAGTACTTTCACATGAAAAGGCCTGAGAGATTAGATAAAGTAATACTCAAGAAATATTTATTGTTGTTGTTTTTTTTTTCCCCAAGACAGTAAGTACGTGGGTCGATCACAGAAAACATACAGTTTTGTCAGGTGAAGAGAGTATTGGCATTGGATAGACAAATGCAGCATGTTCTAGAGTCAAGAGTACAGTTTATGCTTTGGAAACTGTATGAAAACCATTCAGCATGTCTAGAATAATATTGGCAGAACTGAGACAGGACATAGCCTGAGACCATAAATGTTTTGAATGTTATTCTAAAGAGTTTAGAAAGACAAATACAATACTAATTTTAGCCAAGGAGTGACAAGAACAATAGAAAGATTCCACTGGCACTTGATTAGTGGGTGTATCTGAGGCAGATGAGACTAGAAGCAGAAAGATCTCTAGTTTTACAGTTAATAAAGTTTTAGTTCATAAGTGAAGATAATATCTATAATTGTAGAAAGAATGGGGCATTAAGAAGATAAATTTGAAAAAGCTTTGTGATCATTTGAAGGTGAGATCAAGTAGAGAAACCAAGATTTAGAATTTGATGACTGCCATACGATATCACCATTTGCCAATATAACAAACAAAGAAGGGACTATATGGGGAATAAGGTGGTGATTCCAGTTATTTCAGTTATTCAGGAGAAATGTATTGAGCATTTACTACATGACAGAAATCTAACCCATTAAGAGGATACTTCCTAGTGGGAGAAATGGGCAATATAGAAATACACACATACACATATACATGCATACATACATAAGTACTTTTGGTGATAATAACTGGAATGGCTAAAAGTAACCTAGAGAGATCAGGAGTGTAACATAGGTTACAGCTTTATGTGATATTGTCAGGAGACCTTATGAAGAAGAAAACATTAGAGGAAAAGCCCAGAACAGGTAAAGGAATAATTTGGAGACTTTCTGACTTAGAAGTGAAAGGGAAAGCTCTAGGTTGAGGGGGCAGCCATTTAAAGTTCCTGTTATGAGAATATGTCCACCACGTTGGTATATGCTCAAGGAGACCAGTATAGCTCAGCCAAGTAAACAAGGCATAAAGTATTAAGAAAAGAGAATGTTTGAGAGTGCGGAGTAAGTAGATTATTTAGAGCTTTGTGGGCCAGTATAAGGATTTTAGCTTTTGAATGAAATGGAATGCCATTAGAAGATATTGAGCAGAAGCGTGATACAATCTAACTTATGTTAAAAAAAATTTATGGATGTTATATTGAGAACAGAAAGGGCCAATGATGGAAAAAAAGAGATCCATTTTTAGACATTCACAATAATCTGGTCAAGAAATCAATATTTCTGGTTCTTAGGCCTTCAAACTCAGACTAGAAGTTACACCATTGGCCATTGGCTCTCCTGGGTCTCCATATTGCTGACAGCAGATCTTGGAACTTCTTAGTCTTGATAATCTCATAAGCCAATTCCTTATAGTAAATCAATCTTTCTGTCACCACATAGTTGGCCTCTTTTACCCCATCTACTTTAAAGAGATGTGTTACCTGGCGAAATATGCGATTATTTAAAATAATTGACTAGAATGAATGAAGTCCACCGATAGACATAAGCATAAAATAAATGAGGGCTCATTATTTACTAGACACTGTGACAGGCATTTCAAATTGAATAGAATATATTTTCTGCAGACATGACTCTGCAAAGCCGTGTGTATATGAAAAGAGATTACAGAAGAATGAAACACTAAACATGATTGGAGACATCAGTAGAGATTTCAGAAAGATCTTGATATTTAAAATTTTGTAAAAGATGAATGAGGGTTACTTTTTCCATATAGATAAATTACTGGTACTGAACAGTGCTACTGGTGTTACTTTGGTTTATTTAAAATAACATGTCTAGAGACTTGGTTTCCAAGAGACATCTGGAACCTTATCTTGGATACACTTAAATGAGTCATTTGACCTTGGTGAGTTTGAAGTTTTAACCTGCAAATTAGAGATCTAAAGGAAATAGTTAAACTCCTTTTAATCTTTACAGTTCAATTAGATCCTTTGAAGTTTTTTATGGTGCACACCACCATGTGACCCTGCATCTCCATTTTAAGCATTTACTTCCATTGACATCCTGCTTATTAATTGAGCTCAGAATATAAACAGACCATGACCCCAACTGCTTGCCACTGTTTTCTTTCTTCTTCCTCCCCCTTTCTCTCTCTTTCTCTATCTCAACAAAATTTTAACTCAGTTTTGTAGAAAAACGTTTGACTAGTAACACAAACAATTAATGTCCTGATAATCCGATAAATTTTTAGTTGGACAGAAAATCTTTCTGCTGCCATGCCAGTCTGCAATACTGTTAAATGCTTTCAGGAGATACAAGTTTATTTTATTCATCTTTCCAAGATCGCCAACTCTCTGTCAAATATCTTAAATTTCCATCTATGATTTATTTCTCTTCTGTACCATTACTCACCTATTTGCTGCTATCTTTATAATCACTTGTTTTCCAGAACTAGAATCTTCTATGAGCAGAGCAACCTGAAACCCAAAATGGTCTTAATGGTTATGTAATAAATTTCCTGTTATAATCTAGGGCAAGTTTCTAAAAGTTAGCACCATTGACAATTGGGGCTAGATAATTCTTTTTGTGGGGGACTGTCTTGTGCATATAGAATGTTTCAAAATATCCCCAGTTTCTATCCAAAAGATAGCAGTAGCACCTCCCTCCCCAGCTGTGACAATCAAAACTGTTTCATGACTTGTCAAATGTCCTCTGTGGCTCATAGAGTTGCCAAACAAAATTGCAGTATACCCACTTAAATGTGAATTTCAGACAGATAATAAAAAATACATTTAAAAATTATTTAAATATATCCCTAATATTACATAGATCTGTTATACTCCCCTAAAAATTGTTTATCTGAAATTCTAATTTAAATAAGCATCCTACATGTTTATTTTAAATCTGGCAACTCTGCTTGAGTTGAGGGGGT
>NW_011888787.1:11510120-11519222 GCF_000151845.1 Pteropus vampyrus | reverse complement strand
ATGTTTAAATTTCTTATTTTAAATCCTCAGAGTTTTAATTAGTGTTTCCTTAGTTTCCCTGAAGGCCAGACAGAGTAGGTTTAAGTGATGCATTTTCTCCTTGGAAACTTTTAAACCTTGAACACAATCACATTCTGAAAATTCATCATTGTTTAGTTTTGGTCCAAACCATTCAATATGGCTTTAATTAGCTTTCACAGTCTCCAGCACAAAACAGAGTGGTGGCAGAAATAGATTGTTTAAAGGAAAAATATAGACTGTGCTGAAATGCACAGCCTAATCTTTAAGAAATACTATATTCTAAGCACAACATAGTGTTGTCTTCATATTGCCTTTGCCTCATTTGATTTAAAAATGTGTTTCTTCCGTTTTCCATAGAATATAAATAGCTTCAGAAATTTAAAGTTAACTTTGAAAATTGTAGCCAACAGTGCTTTTTCTGCAAGAGTTTAAATTTATGATTTAAAGGAACAGTGCGCTCTTAAAAGTTTCTTTATCATTCATCAAAGTCTTAGAGACAGTGTTTATTCAGAAATTATTGAAACTAAGGTATCATAATGTGAATTTCAAAGGAGAAAACAGTGCTTTTGATAGGTCTGTTGGTCTTGTCCACATGAACTCTAAGATTGTGTTCAACTTTAAATTTCTGTGACAGAAAGGGCAAATGACACCGGATAGAAGTTTAATGAAATTTAAAATGAAGCAGTTGCTTGAATGTATTCTCCATGGAAATTTATCTTACAGAAATTCTTCCAAGTTTGGTATTATACACCCATATGGATTATTTCCCAGCTGATTAATATTACTATCTTTTATTTTATCAATATGTTATTTTTATTCTCATTATCTCATTTTAATCTAATGAAAATCCTTACAAAAACTGGGCAGCTTTTTGTTTTGTTTTGTTTTGTTTTCTGTTTCATCACTTGAAACATAAGAAAACTGTTAATATAAAAATATATTAACTGGCTTGTTTAAGTCTCCATTGGTAGAAGCAGAGATACCTTATCTATATATATTTATTCATTCTATCTATTTTGTCCTGTGCATGCAAAAATACTTAGTTTTATAAGATGTTAAATTCTTTTTTCTAGATGTAGTAATATGGTAGTGCTGTTTTGTTTTTGTTTTTGTTTTTCTAGATATAAAGGGTGCTTTTTCAGGGAAACAACATCATTTTTATTAGCTGGTCCCTCCAATTTCTGTAGCTTAAGGATTTCAGCTTACAAGAATAGGACACAACAGCCCTCTGGTTTCCTATGCTGCCACATTGTATCATTCACTCGGTCATGGAATATTCTAGCCTAAACCCCTTTGTCTCAGGAATGCTATCTATGTGACCTTGAGCTAATTACTTTATTTCCCTTTCCTCATCTATAAAACAACACTTACCCCATTGAGAGCGGCAAGAATTAAATGGCTTAGTATATGCAAGGTTTTAGAACCTAGTAAGGTCTTAATAAATGATGAGTAGTTGTTGTTGTTGTTGTTGTTATCATTAGCATTTAATTTGTAAACATTATGATTATCTTTAAGAACAATCAGAATAGTAATTGTCATTTTTGTTTCATATATTTGTATGAAAATTTTTATGCAATTCTCATAACAACCATGTTAGTAGCCACTGATCCTAACCCCATTTAAAAATGGGAGAACTGAGATCCTAGAGAGGTTCATTAGAACTGTTCCGTGTCACAAAACTAGTCATTGTTGGAGTTTGTATTGCAAATCCATAGAGTCTGACTCCAGAGCCATAATCCTGACTCCTTCTATATTTCAAGCCAGGTTTTCTTTCCTCTTGACTGTCAGACACATACTGAGATTATTTTGTCACATTAGTTGTTAAAGGTGTTTATTTTTTCATGCATTTATTGAGAGAAAAGTATAGTTTGCTGTTTAATGTGAGGATGTCTCTTGGATTCTCTTGCATTATTCCTAAATTTGTGAAGGAACAAGCATATCAATAAACTCAAATTAGACTGGAATACTTTGTGGCCGTATGAGTGTTAGGTGGCCAGGTGGAAAAGTCAGGTTAATGCAGGCACCTGTCAACAAGGGGCTCCACTACTGGGAAACTCGACTCTTTAACTAACTTATGAGAAAATTTCCCCAACTGTTATGGCACAGTTTTGTCATCAAGCTACACATTTGTTCTCTTGGACATGGAAAGGTATATACCATGTGTTCCCATATTCTCTGTTTGCTTAAATGTCCTATTTGACGGTCATACTGCGGAATTATAAATTTTACCTTTTTACAATTCAATAAAAAATTGATAAGATGCACAACTTGAAAGTTTCTAGACTAACATCATTCAGTCCTGATTTTTTTAGGTCCTAATACTAATGTATAAAATGTACTAATAATGCTATTAATAATACATACTAATATTAGTATTAGTGTTTATTGGTGAAATTATAATGTTGTATGCTTAATCTTTTAATATCTCAGGTTGTCTGTAATTATGACTAAGGAAAAGTGATCATGAATAAGAAAATTATTAGTGTGCACTTTTTTATTATTATATCTATTTAAATCTAGGATAAAATTTTAATATGTTTTCCAGAAGACTGTTTGATCACAACTAATGCACAAGGGGCAAAAACACACTCCCTTACAGCTGGGAAGCAGAAAATTAAAGCTGCTTCAATATCATCTCTTAAGTTAGGACAGTGATAGCTTCAATAATTTAACATTTTTTTCTAACTTTAAAGCAAAATGGGGTCATGATGCCAGAAAATTGTATTTAAAAGCCTATTTACATAGCATATACTAAGCATATATTTTGAGTTTTCTGAATTTACTTCACTTAGAATTTCTGTTTTTGGAGTTCTTATTAGATTATTAGAGTGTTCATTTCCTTCTGCCCACTTTGCTAACTGATGGTTCCCATAAATATTGAACCCCGTGAATTGTACTGATTATAGTCTCTGTGCTCAGAATTTTTACTCTTAATTAAGTGGTGATGCTCATAAATTTCAGACCATGAATTGTCCAGGAAGCCACAGTTAGAATATTTATCAGCCAATCAGATCTCTTAATTTTCTCTCTTGTTTTATAAAATAAAATGTGGCTGCTATATAACATTGAATGTGATGGATAGAGAGTGGTTGTTAGTTTGGCCTCCTTTGTTTTTGTAAGCACTAATATTTTGGAAGATAAATAGTACTTGCTGCCTCATTTACTTTGATTGTTTTTAATCTCAAGATACTTTGGGAAATTTATTATGCTATAAAGTTTGAGTTAGCTACAGCTTTTCTGTTTTGATCCAAATAAGCAACAGTCATCAAAACTTCAGTAATTCAGAAACACTGAGTCATGGTTATAGCAACAAAACCATTTCAGAATGAAACTAATTATTGATTATCCCCAGGGCTCCCGAGATCAAGTAAGCTTCAGTATAGTTAATTATGTTCTCAGCCCTGCAGAGGTTTTTGCAATGGCGAGTTCAATTTATTTAGTAAAAGTATTGCTTTGTAAGATTTACAGATGAGTCAATTAGATAGTCATTCATTGGGTGGTCATTGGATGTGTAGTGTCTCTCAGTTGGGGAATGGTCTACCCCAATGACTAATATATATTAATGCCAGTCGTAATGACCTTGAGTTTCTTTCATGTGTCTATGAGAAAACAAATCAAAGAACTATTCAAGAGAAAACAGATTTTGCTGAACTGGTATGTTTCTCAGGACAGAGATTGAGATTGCTTATTGGATGTACCAAACCCACAAAATTTTAGGTGCTGTTAACAACCATCCTTAAGTGAATAAACAACACAGGAAAGCTCATAATTAATTTTCATAGTGTTGTATTTTTAATATTTTTTATTAGGTAGGTGGGTTTAGTCTTTGTAAGGAAGTATTTTTTATTGCCAATAGCCTTCAAAATATAAAAATTATAAAACTTTCCATTTTAAATGAATTATATCAATAGTATTAATAAGCTTATTGAAATAAACCATCCAATTTCTCAAAGATTAACTGAAAAATTAAAACTGTTCACTTTTCTTCTTGAAGCACATGGTAGTCAAAATAATAGAATTATACTATCCATTTATGAACTATATCCTGAGTTACTAATATACTTTGCTGAGTAAATTGTAATCTCTAAATTATCACTATGACTTTAGGGCAATGTAGAAGTAACATACTCTGATTTTCAAGAAGAATCTTTGTAATAGTACAGTCATACTCTAGAAGAACTATATAATCACAAAATGAGTTAGATGAAGAGGAGAATAAATCTAAATAAAAAATTGACCTATAATATATGTAAGAATGGACCTAAAGATTTTCAGAACATCTCACCTGTCTTGGGAAAACTTTTCTCCAATTTTTCTGTGGAATGAAAAAGAAATGACCTTGATATATGTAATCCAGCAATCTCATACAAATCTAATACAAATTATGCACATTCAGGTAAAAAAATAAGATAGTTTAGACAACAGTGTATGGCTAGGTAAAAATTAATTTTACATAAAAATATGTCTATCCTGAAGGAGCACAAAATAGAGATTCAAAGTCCCTACACAAAGATCTGCCTACAGAATTGGTCTGCAAGATTGTCCTTAATATCATGTTCTATAATTCTCAGAGATTTAATTTTTTCTTCCTCCCACGGATACCACTGGTGGCTATAGATTTACAGAAACTTTGGTGAATTTAGCATGTTCCATTGAACACTATTTTCAATGATGATAAATGATGGAAGAAATGTAGTCAAATAACTCTGAGAAACATTGAATTTCAAAAATCAAAATTTTTTTACTGAAGGGTTTCTCTAGGCCTAGGCAGGTATGAATTGAGAATGTTTAACAGGGAGATATGCTGGCCAGTCTATCAAAAAACTGACTTGGCCCTGTGACTCTGCTTTTACCACAGTATATCACCTTATGCAGATGTTTCAGGGAAAATATTTTGGAGAAATAAATTCAAGATTAATTTTGAAGGTTTAATTCTAACTGAATGTGTACAACTCAATTCACGACATTGTATTAAGTCTCTAGAAAATCTAAAATTTTAAACCATGTGCAATTATATGTGTGTTACATCCCAAATATTAGAAACAAAGTATAAGGTGAGTTATGAAATTTAATAATAAAATGAACTTTTGTGAATCCACCAACTAGATTTAGAATGAGAATATAGACAATATACTACCTCTAAAAGTATGCTTCATCCCTATTCTATCCCGTGGAGACAACCACTTACCTGAATCTAGTGCCAACGTTCTTTTGATATATATGTGATATATGTGTTTGTTTGTATTTTTTATTTTATAAATAGCATTATATTCTCTGTGAACATTTGTGACATATCTATGTTCCTGTGTATATCTACAATTCGTTCTTTTTTATTGCTATCCCGAATTTATCAATACTCATAGCTTCAAATCATGAGTTGTTTGCAGATCTTTTAAGACTATTAAAATCAGAATTATGTTCTGAATACTTTGTATTTTTCCATTGTTTTAGAAATGATGTGTTGAGTACAATACCAGATAGAATAACAAACATATACTTCTTCAAGGATCCTATAATCTGGTGGGAAATACAAATATGCAGGATACAATGGGATTACTTTCCTATTGAAAATTTAGCCTTCAATTTTATTCTTTCCATTTAACAGTATTATGTCTTTATTTTTCTGTGTTTACTTTTAGATTTTTGTTTGTTGTTGGTTTTCAGTATTTTATTATGATGTAAGTAGGTGTGAGGTCTTTTTATATCTCCTTGCTATTGAACTTCCTTAATTTGAAGTTTAATTCATTGCTTCTCACTCATCGCATTCAAAGTCTGCAATTACACATATATTACAACTTTTACCCACATCTCATACATTAAGTGTTTCTCATACTTCTTTTTTTTCTGCCTATATTTTACATTAGACATTTCTACTCATCTAAAGTTCAGTTTACTAATTTTATACTGTGTCCAAGGTGTGGTTAAATCTGTTATTTTTGGAAATCACAGATTTATTGTAATTTTTAGTTCCAGAATATGCATTTTATATTTAGGTACAGAATCCATTCTCTGCTGAAATCTCCATCTTGTCATTTATTTTATTCAACATATTAATCACAGTGATTTCTGTGTATGATAACACCAATATTAGAATCACCTAGGAACTTATTTTCAGTCTATTTTCTACTTTTGGATTTGACCATCTGTTCCTGGTGTTTATTTGCTTCTTTTTTTTTTTTTTTCCTTTCATACCTCTTACATTTTAACTAAATTATAGACATTGCATTCGAAAAGTCACAGATATTCGTGATGATACTATCTTCCTCAAAAAGAAAAAAAAGATGTAACTTTTTAAGAATTTCTGTCAAACAGAGAGGAGTAGGTGACCTTGATACAACAAGGTTTAAGAAGATTTGAGTTTGAATTTCAGTCATCGCGAAGGGCTTGTCAGTTTCCAGTTTGCCTTTACTCCTAGAGTTCCTAGAACCCAAGGTCTTTAGGACTTTGAGTATACTTGCTTTTAAATCCTAGCTCTAGAAATCATATCCCTCCTTCTCTCTGTGCCTCAGGACCCAGCCTCTCCCCTATAGTCAGCAATCCCTGAGACAACAGAGGACAGTAGCTGGGACCTGACTAGTGGTCACACAGTGGGGACCCCTTGCAGACCAAAGATAACATCTTGACTTAAGTTATATTTCAGCTCCTGAGCCCAAAGGTGGAATGAACGTCTGGCTACTTTCCCATGAGACCAGACAGAAGGATGCTGGAACACTCCTCAGAACATTCCTCAAGACCTAAAGAAATGATTTATTACCTTTACCTCATCTCCCACCAATCAGTTCCCAGCACGACCTCGAACTCCTAACCCATGGTGTCTTGTGATTTTGCCCTCTATAATCTGTAACCGACTCACCATCAGGAGTTGGGGCTTTTGTTTGTTGTTGGTTTTCAGTATTTTATTATGATGTAAGTAAGTGTGAGTTCTTTTTATATCTCCTTGAAATTGAGCTTCCTTAATTTGAAGTTTAATTCATTGCTTCTCACTCATCGCATTCAAAGTCTGCAATTACACATATATTACAACTTTTACCCACCGCTCATACATTAGCCCCTCCCTGATTACAAATTGGCAAATTTCTTAAAGGAAAAATGCAAGGTAACATTTCCTTTTGCTCCTCTCTCAGATTCTAGCTGACTCTGTTCTCTGAGGCCTACAACAGGGGTGTGTGTGTGTGTGTGTGTGTGTGTGTGTGTGTGTGTGTGCGCGCATATCGCATTTTGTTCCATTTTTAGTTGTTCCCATAGGGAAGGTTGTTTCCTGATATAAGCTACCTCTTCATAGATGGGAGGAATCAGCTTGGGGCATATGTCTAAGGTAAATCTGATAAGAATTCCTATTCATATTGGTTTGGATGGTGTGAGAAAAAGTGAAATCAAAGATGATCTCAAGATTTTCTGCTTGAGTCAAAGAATGAATTTGTGATTAAATGAAATGTGGGAAACTTCAAGTGTTGCAAATTCTAAAGAAAATTAGTTATAATAACTGAAGCTCAAGAATGAGAACTGGATAAGAGATATGAATATAGGAATCATTAACCTAAGGAGAGAATTTAAAACATGTGCCTAGAAGAGATCGTCAAGGCTGTGAGTAAAAATAGAGAAGGAGAGAGAAACGTGGAATGAACCCAGGTATTCCAATATTCAAAAGTTAGGGAGGAAAGGGAGAATTGGCAAAGAGCCTGGGGTTATGCATCCAGAAAGATACGGGGAAAACAAAGAGAATGTGGTGTCCAGGAAGCTATAAAAGAAAATGTCTTAAGAATAAAATGAACAACTATATTAATGGTACTGCTAGGTCAACAAACTGAAAAATTTAGCCATTGGATTGAGTAACATGAAGATTATTGAAGACTTTTTCAAAAAGCACTTCCAAGGAGAAAAATAACCTCTAGTTGGAGTTGGTTTAAGACAGAAAATGAAGGGAATATTTGGAGGCAATGCATATAGACAACTATGCTAAGAATTTTGCTCCAAAGAGAAATGAAAAAATTATCTCAGTAAAGAGTTAGAAAAGAATTAAAGATGGACTAGAAATAAAAACGTTAGTCAAGTTGCAAGTCGGCCAAAGGAGAAAAGTAGTCAAGACAGTTTTTTCTTTTTTCTAATAGGCCTTTTTTAGAGAAGTTTTAGGTTCACAGCAAAATTGAGCAGAAGGTGCAGAGATTTCGCATAGATTGCCTGTCCCCACACATGCATAACTTCCATGGTTATCCATATCCCCTACTGAAGTGATACATTTGTACATCGATGAACCTACACTGACACATCATCCACATCATCCCCCAAAGTCCATAGCTTATGTTGAGGCTTATTCTTGGTGTTATACATTCTGTGGGTTTAGACAAATGTGTAATGACCTGTATCTACCATTTTGGTATTGTACAGAGTAGTTTCACTGCCCTCAATATCTTCCATGCTCTGTCTATTCCTCCCTCCTCTCTAACCCCTGGTAACCACTGATTTTGTTATTTTTCTCCATAGTTTTACCTTTTCCGGAAGGTCATAATTGAAATCAAAGCCTGTTCAGATTAAGTTTATTTTGTTTTAATAGGGAAATAAAAGTATGCATATCAGCTAATGGTATAATAAGAAAATGATCAGGTAAGACAAAAGAGAAAAACATTGATATAATATTCTTATGAAGCCAGTAAAAGACATAATATTCACTCATTCATCTCTCATGAAACTCTTTATAGTAGATATTATTACTATTATGATTATCACTCCAATTTTATATATGGAAAGAGGGAGATTCAGTAATGTATTCACATTCCGTAATCTTTGGAAACTGCCTTTGAACTTGAAGAGCTCAGCCGGCTTCCAGAGCTCACTATTTTAGGCACTCTGCCTACATTGGCATTTACTTCTGTCATAATTTTTGATATTTTCCAATGTCATCAAAATATTCTATGGCCTTTTATATCCGTGAACTCATCTTCTACAGTGATCTTTTCTTGGACATTATTTTTGTCACTTACTCCCATGATCATAATCTAGACATTGATATTCAAAATCACTGCTCACTCCACAATCTTATTTTCAAATTTCCTAATTGCTAACAATCGCCTTCAGTCTTTCCAG
>NW_011888787.1:11501264-11510070 GCF_000151845.1 Pteropus vampyrus | reverse complement strand
AGGGAAATAAAAGTATGCATATCAGCTAATGGTATAATAAGAAAATGATCAGGTAAGACAAAAGAGAAAAACATTGATATAATATTCTTATGAAGCCAGTAAAAGACATAATATTTACTCATTCATCTCTCATGAAACTCTTTATAGTAGATATTATTACTATTATGATTATCACTCCAATTTTATATATGGAAAGAGGGAGATTCAGTAATGTATTCACATTCCGTAATCTTTGGAAACTGCCTTTGAACTTGAAGAGCTCAGCCGGCTTCCAGAGCTCACTATTTTAGGCACTCTGCCTACATTGGCATTTACTTCTGTCATAATTTTTGATATTTTCCAATGTCATCAAAATATTCTATGGCCTTTTATATCCGTGAACTCATCTTCTACAGTGATCTTTTCTTGGACATTATTTTTGTCACTTACTCCCATGATCATAATCTAGACATTGATATTCAAAATCACTGCTCACTCCACAATCTTATTTTCAAATTTCCTAATTGCTAACAATCGCCTTCAGTCTTTCCAGCTTATAATCCTCTCAAGTATTTGACATCACTGGGACTTGCTGTTTATTGTTCTTTATATTTTTCACTCTTTCAGCCTCTCTTCTCTCCCTCTTTACTCCACCTACATTCCATGGTTCGGTGTCACAGTCATTGCTTCACATATAATATCTGTTTCCTTACACCATCTCTCTATCATACTCGACAGGAAAAAAATCTCATCCCCAATTAACCCCAGCTTTACTGCCTTCCACTTACACCACAGAAGCTAAGTCTGGCAGCAGAAAACACACAACCACAATGTCTGATCACATTTAAAATTCTTGACAATTACATGTACGTGGAATATTAAGTTTGCCCAGAAATGCTTTAATACTTCCCCATGCAATTTTACTCTTTGAGACAACTATTTCTTACTTTGCTTTCTACCTCAGACATCAAGCATGCCTTCCTTCTTGCTTCCTATTTCATTGGGAAAAGTAGTAGATATCAGAGCACTTCTACATTCTTTTTCCAGTGATCTCAGTTTGCATCTGTGAACTCATGTGATCTACTCTCCCTCGATTTTCACCTATAAGTTCCTCCAAAATTGCTCCAAAATATGGAGCATCCCTCTATCTGGGCACTAGATTCCCATACTTCTTAGCTACTCAAAAATATTCCTAGAATTTTGCCCAGATCAGCAATAATAGATGTTACAAAGTTCAAAGATTAATTCTCAGTTTCTGTGTTATTTGACCTAACTGAAGCATAGGTCCCAACTTCTTGAAATCTATGTTAACTTGGCCTCCAGAATCTCACTCTCTTCATTGTCCACTCACTTCACTGGCAGCTGATTGCAGTTCTTTTTGATGGTTCTTCATTTCTAATTTAATGCGCTGGCCTTGCTACTCCTTATCGTCTACACTCCCTCCTACATCACTGCATATATCACTATTTAAAAAGAAGGGATGTTGCATTTAAATGTCTTCATGGGATGCCAATGATAATATTGAACTTGCTACCCATGATGGCCAACACAGCACAGCACCACTATGTTCCTGCCTACTGTGCAAGGCCTTGGATGGACTGAATGTCCTGCTTTGCTCATTTTGGAATCAGTTATATTTCTCGCCTTTCCTGATAAAGAGTTTCATTGGGATACAGAGCTGACAAAAGAACTGAAAGGAGAAAACGAGTTAATTCTCTCTCTAGCTGTATTTTTTATTTCCTTTTACTGAACTATAAAAATGGATATATGAAAGAAATGTAAAGTGGTAAGGTGAATTGAGAGCACTTTGAATTATGGCATTTTTCTTTGGAGGCTTGGAAACCTGAGCTTTCTGGTTGCACTTTTTTGAAGCAGGATGATATGTATACATTCCACAAGTGATTGTGAAATAGCTTTCAGGAAGTCTTCTAAGGGAGTGATCATGTGTGTACTCAGTGCTCACAGCGGTTGATATGGTAGTTCATTTTTTTTTATGGCATTGTGCTCACTGTAGCTCAGTCTCAAAATTCAAACTTATCTTTTCTCCTAGTAGAATTTTTCTACATAGCTTAAAATCTTAAATGCAATGCTTAATTCTGCAGCGACTTTCCATGCTTTTCTGACATGTGGAAAAAAAAAAAACAAAACTGACATTGCAAATTATTTTATTCAACAATTATAAATTTTCCTTCTTTAACATGGTCCTTATTTAACCATATATATAACATGACAAATGGATGAAATTTGTTTGTTTTTATTAGTTAACTGTTTTCCCAACAATGCATTTGTGTTTTCTTTTATTGTGTCTTTCCCTGGTTTTATAATAACAGGTGCAGCTGCACAAGCATGCCCAAAGACACACACACACACACACACACACACACACACACACGCACACACACACACACACTTTTACCAATGAAGGAAAAAGCTTTTCACAGCATACATGCCCAAATTGTGCTAGTTTCAGTTAGATAGATTTGGCTATTGATGTGACAGGTCACAATGCAATTTAGAAGCAATTAAAAGCTAATGAATGTGCTGAACTGAAAACTCTGCCTAGAAGGCTTTTTCTGTGTACATGGAGAAAATAGATTTGTGTGTCTCTATTGTCCCCTGCAGTGATGTCTTTAGGCAAAATGGCAATGTCAAAGGCTGCAGACAGCTGCCTAAAATGGATGAAGGATAATCTTGATCTTTTTCCTGCAATGTTTACACAGAGAGTTAAGAAGACTTCATTGGTGCAATAGCATGAATCACCTAGAGAAAGTTATTGGGAATGGAATAATTTAGAAGTCAAATTGCCGTTGGGAATATCCATTTTTAAAGGCACTCATCGCAATATTGAATATTGAATAACGACACTCTTTAATGGTTTGTAAGGTAGTGCACTTGCAACGTGGGTTGGACACTTGGAGATTTCCCACAGGCACCTGAGTGACTACCTGTAGGATGAATATGTAGGAACAAAGGAGGCAAGATAGCCTGTGCCTAGTGCAATATAGCAATATACACCAAACACTGACAAAATAAAAATTATGGGTGTGAATTTAGGCATGAAAACGCCAGGTAATTTTGTTCATATTGCAATGATGCAGCTAAACTAGTACATTGCCATTTCATTATTTTTATAAAATGGATTTTTATTCCAAGAATAATTTTTAGATTAATCATCATTACCTATGTACGCAGTCCCTTATCAAGAGTGTGGTTTGTTGTGGTTGTTCTGTGACCAAATAGAGATTTTGCATATGACTAAAATAATTTAGTAATCATGTTACAAAGTTAAGAACTGTTAGCATAAGAACTCTAGCCCATGCCTCCCATATTTTTATTTGTATTATCTTGTTTTGTTGTAGCCTTAAGATTAGATGTCCTGGATAATGTTCTGGTCAAGAAAATATAGATTTTTCCTGAAAAAAAAAATTAATCCAACTTTAGGTGAATTGTTTTAAAAAGCAAAGAAGAAAATAACATAAAAGAGCCATTTAAAGGCCGCTTTGCTGACAAATTGTCTATTTAACATGGAGAGTCTCCAAAACCATCATGGTTTTCCAAGTCCTACTCTAAATTCTAGTCTATGACTTTGTCACTGCCATTGGAACTGCCACTGACAGAAATCAATGAATATAGATAAAAAATGTTAAATTATTGGTACTATCGATGCCACTTAAAATGTCCCCTGGAACACATGGTATGAACTGTCGTATCCTCTCTCGCTTCACAATCAGTATCCTTAAAGATTTTTTGACCATTCTTCTATATATACCTCACAAACGTTTATTTTGAGTACACAGTAGTTATTTCAGCAAACAAGGATTTATAGAAAACCTACTATGTGTCTACTATGTGTTGGAGGGACAAATAAGAATTGTGGTAATCCAAGTCTTTGAAGAGTAAGAAATATATGAGTGATACTTTGTGCTCATTTAAATTGCACATAAAACTCTGGGTAAAAAGATAATAATTTCAGCCTAAAAATAAGATTCTTTTAGTAAAGTAATAAATTTTGAATGAATTTATTTAATCTCATGAAAATTACTATCGAACAAATATATTCTAAATTTCATAGCCAGGTTTTGCCTTTAATTATCTGTTTAATAGAACTAGAGACTTGGATTTATAAATTTTAAAATGCAGTTAAAACAGTATCCTGTGTTATTTTATAGACCAGGTAAATAATTCTTTGAATTTAAGTTGGCTTTAAAGTATTATTGTTAGGTGAAAAGTCTTTCTATATTTCATTTTTGAACACTCAGTAGACACTAATAGTCAAAAAAACAATCTTATAAGGTCATTTCTGATTAATATAGCTAAGAGACATTTGTCATTTTTCAACATTGTTAACTGGTTCTTCTAGAATACATTCACAGTTGACATCACTTTGCTTTAATCAAGGTAGAGACATCTCCTTCAGGTTCACACATTTGCCCACATTTAGTGCACATGGTGTTTTATTGTTTTGAATACTTGCAAAGCATCTTTCCCCTCCAAAATTTCGAGAAATGAAAACAACACGATTAGCAGTCTCAAAGAGTGAATTAAATAAGGGCCAAGAACGGAAAAACAAGAAAAGAAAATAGAAAAGTTACAATAGTCAATAAAAAAAGATAACAATCAAAGCAGGATATAAAAATAAGAGCAACAGAATTCAAAGGAATGTGTCAAGAGAAAGGACTGGATAAAGCAAAAAGAAATTGGGTTGAGAAATATTAGCTACTTATTCATTAAAAATTTTATCAGCTTTCTCACTTAAAATGTGTATCTTTGGTTGAACACATGGATTATTAGATAAAGAAGAATGCAGAGTAACATTTTTCCTGCTCTTGATAAGAACACAAGTGGAATACAGTGATTAAGAGCAATAACATTTATGATTCTGACTGAAATGCATTTATATACTGAGTATTTAAATATCCCAAATTGAATTTCTTCATATGAAAAATAGAGACACTGATACATATAACTCATAGGAGCATTGTGGAATTAGAAGAGAAAATGTTAATAAATGACTTAGCTTATGCCTGATAACTATTGCTGATTCTTTCCTGTTATTTTTCCATTGGGGGGAAAAAATGGCACCTGGGCGCTTCTTTTTATACTCTGTGCTGCACACCTTCTTCTATGAATATATTATTCCCTCTGAAAAGCTTTTATTCAGTTGTCACAGGTATAGTTTTAGATGCAATCATAGAGTCCATTTTTAAATATCTCACCTGGCCACCTGTTTCAAACGTGTATACTTTCAGAGCCAACCTATTTATTCATTTATAATGTGGTCTAGAGAGAAAATGTCTTCAAATGACTTCTTTCAAATTCTCTTGGAATACATATTTTTGTAGTGGTAATATGTGCATTAGTGCATCCAATGATATTTTATATGTAGTTTCTGGCATTCAAATGATAAGCCCATCAATTCATTTTCCTATAGACCTGCAAGTATCCAAACTTTTATAGTTTGCTGGAGTACTTCAATAAAATCATACTTATTCACAAGTTAAAAATAAGTAAGGTACTTAATTTTGGAATTAATAATATAGAGAATGCTGATTCAATTTATAGGAAGAAGAACCTACATCTTTTACTACCCAGAATATCAGCTATTCAAGACACTTGATAAAAATAGAATTTTTTTTCCAATTACTTTTGAAATATTGCATTCTACTTCTGCTTTAGTTTCACAAAGTAAATTAGAATATTAAAACCTTTGAAGAGAACTGGAGTAAAAAAAAGCTTTTTTAATTTTTATTAATGTTAAATTAACATTTGGTAAATAGAGCCCAGCAGGGTCAGGGTGTTGGACAGTGAGCCACAGATCAACTAAAGACAGCAAAGGGAAAGTGAAATAGAGAAGTTTATCACAGGCCCTAGAGAAGGTACATGGCACACCTGGAGGGACCAGTTGAGGAGATGAAGGCAGGGCACAGACAGTGGGGCAGGACCCAGGCGCATGCCTGCATTAGGATCCAGGTGTAAAGTGCTTAAGGGTTCCCTGGCTAAAGACACATTTGTCCAAGTAAGCCCAAAAGAGCAGGGTTTTGGTAAGTTTTATGGGAAGTTTTCTTTAAGAGACATAGAAGGGGAAGACCCTGGGAGGCGGGAAGAATGCTTATCACGAAGGCTTTGCTGGAGGAGTCAGTATCAGACACATATTTACTGGTGACTCTGTGGCTATTATCTAGATCATGCTCTTCAGGGAGGGAGGGGCTAGTGTCAGTTCAAGGCCCCTGCAGGCCTCTTGGCCGCACAAAATAGACACCGAGGCAGCAATATTATGAAGTAGCTTAGCTAAACTTTCACCAGATGTTTTTTACTGAAACCCCTCGCAGTTATTTATATACCTCCAAGTTAAGATACTAGGTCTCTTGAGGATATCAGTTTAAATTCAAATATTTACTTGAAAGATTTCTTTTAGCAAGCATTATTATTATCATCTTTTTTTTTTTTTTTGGAAAAGAGCAAAGCCATCTGAGAATAAAACACATGCCATAAAATATTGATACATTTACTTTCCCAGGCTGGAAATCTGGGATTTATATACTTTTTGTTTCATTTTGTTTTTTTTCCATCATATACTGCATTCCATCAATCTCCACTTTCTGTTTATTGTACCTCAGAAGTACCTAGTGTTGTGTTGGAGCCGGCCACTGCCAGCTCAGAAGAGCCGACTGCATACATCTCTTCCCAATTCTGCATTCCATGATAATGCAGTTTGAAGATGATAAGGTAATTTTAAATTGGCCATGGTGAGGGAAATGATATACCACAGAAGTTTTCGAATGGTACAAACCAAGTATTGTTGTCAGCTAGTTAAACTTTTATCAGCACGCCACTATAAATATCTTGGCACTCCGCTCCTCCTTTGCATTCTGATAGCTCAGCCTTAGTTTGTGCACCCTCATTTCTTACCAGGAATATTGAAACTTGGGCCTCGATATTTGACTATATTCTCTACATAGCTGCCATATGCTCCTTCATCAAAATATAAATGAAATAATGAATAAATAAAACATTTCTTCATATTCTTTTGTGCTTAATTCATCAGTCTTCCTGATATCTACAGATAATATCTAAACTTCTCAGCAGGTCTTTAAAGACCCTTTAAAATCTAGTAACTTTTTCCTTTTCAGTTTTGTAATTTTCTTTAGCGACTTTGAACTTTTCCTCATTTCTGAAATGGCCCTGCTTGTCCAGTCAAATGACCTCTCACCCATTTCTCCAACAGGTAGATCCTCCTCTTTTAAGAGATCATTTGAAATGTCATTTCTGCTCTGTCAAGTATTTACTGAATATCCTAATTAAGTAAATTTGTTCTTTCTTCCTTCCTCCACAATTTCACATATACTTTCAATTTCTCATATAGAATCAGTTACACTGCATTATAATTATCTATGACTATGAGTGCCCTCTCCACTCAATTCTGAGTTTACTCGCACCATGCTAGGTATCTGCTCTTGAACTGAAGGTTCCAAAATCAAATATTCTCATGACTGATGGTAATAAGCTGTGGAGCAGGGAAGGAGTGATGATGACCAACTGACAGACCTCCTCCAAAACTTTGTCCAGGACCTACTCTCTACGCCATATGGAGAAACACAGAGAATCTGGACCATCGAACATCCTTCATAAAATAAACAATCTCATATAAGACATAGGCATTTAAACTGAGTTTATGAGAGATTGTGAAGTGAGAGTTATTAATGCAGAACCAAATTACTTTAGAGCAGGCAAAACAGTGGGTGCTTATAATGGATTATTCCAGTCATATGTCATTTGAAAAGCTCTTATTTTCAAAAAGAGAAGGGGAAGTGGGTTGGTGGGAAGATCAGGAAAGGATTTCTCTTTTTAATCCAGGATTAATTCTATTATAGAGTGAGGGTATATATTATAGCACGTGTTAGATATTGATACATAACCCCATTTAATGTGATATGACAACCATGTTTAAAAGCAATTTACTTTAGCAGCTTCCAAAAGCTGCCTGAAATCCTATTAAGGAAAGAATCTCTGAAGAAATACATCTTACTTGCTGTAAAGGGTTTACAAATGCAGGTATCTCAGAGTAATCCTGCTTCTACAACAAACGTTATCTCTAATGTGACGTTATGTTGAACAGTCATAAGCTGCTTTACCTTCAATTCTACAGAAAATATATTTGAGAGAACATATTATATCTGTACTTGTGATACTTTTGACTAAATAGAAAATAGTGGATGGAAGAGAAGAAAGATCATTATCTAAAGTGATTCTCATTCATCCAGAGAATATTTACTTCATATCCAGTTAGGCCAAATTCTGTTTTAGTTCCATAGGATAGAATGAATGGTGACTACAAAGAGGCAGAATTCTTTCTCTCTCCTAGAATGACACTAACTAAAGATGCACAGTGATAGAAAACAATGATTCTCTGAGAGCAACAATTGATGGAGATGTCATAAGGATTGAAATTATTCCAATTTGGATTCTTTTTAAGGAAAAGACTACAAAGTACAAATACAGTCTCAAGTAGAGAAAATTGGGAGGAGCGCCAGAAAGTAAGAAAGCTTGATGCTTAAGATTCACTAACATCTCTATCCACCTCCATTTAAGTGCATATGACAAAGCAACTTAATTTAGTGTGTGTCACTCTAGAGGACCAGGGACAGTATCTGGAGGAGTATCTCTGAGTGACTCTTAATCTAAAGAGTCAAGACAAAACACATCGAGTTGGTATTACACTTCTCACAATGTTTAATGTTTCCAGAAAGTAGAAACCTATTTTTAAGCCATTTATTAAAAGAACGTGTCAAGTGTTTTATATTCAGTTAAGCTCTCTTTCTGATATAAA
>NW_011888787.1:11498558-11501214 GCF_000151845.1 Pteropus vampyrus | reverse complement strand
ATCTAAACTTCTCAGCAGGTCTTTAAAGACCCTTTAAAATCTAGTAACTTTTTCCTTTTCAGTTTTGTAATTTTCTTTAGCGACTTTGAACTTTTCCTCATTTCTGAAATGGCCCTGCTTGTCCAGTCAAATGACCTCTCACCCATTTCTCCAACAGGTAGATCCTCGTCTTTTAAGGGATCATTTGAAATGTCATTTCTGCTCTGTCAAGTATTTACTGAATATCCTAATTAAGTAAATTTGTTCTTTCTTCCTTCCTCCACAATTTCACATATACTTTCAATTTCTCATATAGAATCAGTTACACTGCATTATAATTATCTATGACCATGAGTGCCCTCTCCACTCAATTCTGAGTTTACTCGCACCATGCTAGGTATCTGCTCTTGAACTGAAGGTTCCAAAATCAAATATTCTCATGACTGATGGTAATAAGCTGTGGAGCAGGGAAGGAGTGATGATGACCAACTGACAGACCTCCTCCAAAACTTTGTCCAGGACCTACTCTCTACGCCATATGGAGAAACACAGAGAATCTGGACCATCGAACATCCTTCATAAAATAAACAATCTCATATAAGACATAGGCATTTAAACTGAGTTTATGAGAGATTGTGAAGTGAGAGTTATTAATGCAGAACCAAATTACTTTAGAGCAGGCAAAACAGTGGGTGCTTATAATGGATTATTCCAGTCATATGTCATTTGAAAAGCTCTTATTTTCAAAAAGAGAAGGGGAAGTGGGTTGGTGGGAAGATCAGGAAAGGATTTCTCTTTTTAATCCAGGATTAATTCTATTATAGAGTGAGGGTATATATTATAGCACGTGTTAGATATTGATACATAACCCCATTTAATGTGATATGACAACCATGTTTAAAAGCAATTTACTTTAGCAGCTTCCAAAAGCTGCCTGAAATCCTATTAAGGAAAGAATCTCTGAAGAAATACATCTTACTTGCTGTAAAGGGTTTACAAATGCAGGTATCTCAGAGTAATCCTGCTTCTACAACAAACGTTATCTCTAATGTGACGTTATGTTGAACAGTCATAAGCTGCTTTACCTTCAATTCTACAGAAAATATATTTGAGAGAACATATTATATCTGTACTTGTGATACTTTTGACTAAATAGAAAATAGTGGATGGAAGAGAAGAAAGATCATTATCTAAAGTGATTCTCATTCATCCAGAGAATATTTACTTCATATCCAGTTAGGCCAAATTCTGTTTTAGTTCCATAGGATAGAATGAATGGTGACTACAAAGAGGCAGAATTCTTTCTCTCTCCTAGAATGACACTAACTAAAGATGCACAGTGATAGAAAACAATGATTCTCTGAGAGCAACAATTGATGGAGATGTCATAAGGATTGAAATTATTCCAATTTGGATTCTTTTTAAGGAAAAGACTACAAAGTACAAATACAGTCTCAAGTAGAGAAAATTGGGAGGAGCGCCAGAAAGTAAGAAAGCTTGATGCTTAAGATTCACTAACATCTCTATCCACCTCCATTTAAGTGCATATGACAAAGCAACTTAATTTAGTGTGTGTCACTCTAGAGGACCAGGGACAGTATCTGGAGGAGTATCTCTGAGTGACTCTTAATCTAAAGAGTCAAGACAAAACACATCGAGTTGGTATTACACTTCTCACAATGTTTAATGTTTCCAGAAAGTAGAAACCTATTTTTAAGCCATTTATTAAAAGAACGTGTCAAGTGTTTTATATTCAGTTAAGCTCTCTTTCTGATATAAAGACTATACACATCTTATTTTGAAATTCCAAGATCTCAGGGAATATATTTCCTATGCCAACTTCCTGATCAGTTTTCTAGATCAAGATCAGCAAAATATGGCCTGCATGCTAATGCAAGCCCTTTACCGATTTTTGTAAATAGCATTATTGGAACATCTGCTTACATATTGTCTATGGTTCTTTTATACTACAGCAGCAGAGTTGAATACTCATGAAAGGCATTTATGGCACATAAAACTTAAAATATTAACTATCCAACCTTTACAGAAAAACGTTTGCTGACCCCTGGTCTACACTCATAGTTAGGCACTAGAATTGAGGAATCCTTGAAGTGAGTTGAAAGCGATCCTTTAAAATACCTTTTATCAAATTATTTTATTGTTGGTAATTTAGAATAGCCAGAATGTTAACTACCAAACGATAATAATTTCTACTTTATTAGTTTATGTGGAAGAGCAAAATATATTATTTTCTTTTCTTAACTTAGTATACTTAAGCTCATTTAATTATATTAAGATATTAAAATATGCTTTTTACCACAATCGGGTAGAAGGAAATCAGTTCCTTAAAACGTAAACTTGTTAAGTCCCTTTTCTGAGTCTCTAAATTGGCCAGTTAATGGCTGTATAATAATGAAAAACAATTCTTTTTTGCACTCCCACCAAATGCAGGACAAAGAACCAAGCTTCTATGGCATAGTCGTCATCTGCTGGCTCAGGAGTATAGAATAGGTTTTTAATAAATATCTCCCCCCTAAGCTACTTTATGCTAGTATCTGCCTGCTGAATCAGCTTTAAGAATACACGTTTTATCTAGCCCTTGAATTATATGTCTCAGCAACAGTGTATGAATAATAATTTAACTTCCCAAAATAAATATTTTGAGCATATCTCAATG
>NW_011888787.1:11494861-11497158 GCF_000151845.1 Pteropus vampyrus | reverse complement strand
TTTTTTCAGGGAACACCACAATGCTTACTAATATTTAGATTACATCGACTGAATTAGAGTCATTCCAAAATGACATTTTTTTATGATGAATTTAACAAATTCATTGTCATTTAACATATATTTGAAAATACAGAAGGCACAATTTCATATACTTCGGATACATTTAAAATAGTAATCACATTTATAAAATTTTACTGGGACAAATGAATACATACTCATTTATGAATATAAATCTAATATGTGATAAAAATTATTAAGGTAAATTTCTATGAAACAATCTTAATGCTGTTCTTTAAAATATCAAAGTAATAGTAGCTTAAGTATTAAAGAAAAGGAGATATTAAATACATATTACTATTGAATCATGAAATGTAATAGTGGAGAGAAAACTGGCATACAAATATACAACTTTCTCATCAATTTATTCATTTATTTACTTTGAATAATGCACATCCATGCCTAAACTGTGAGTATAATATTAAAAAAAAAAAAAAAAGCTAGCTTTTTAGGCATTGCATGTTGCAAATGACTAATGAAAATTACTGATAGTAAATTAAAATTTATGTTCATTTTAATTAAGAGTCACCACCAATTACTTAGTTTAAAATGATCTTACATTGAAAAAATATTATAACTGCCTAATAGAAACCCATAAATAAAAACACTATTTAAATTCTTTCCAATAGAGAAAAAATAAACCCATAAAAATCGCTAAAACATGATAATGAGATAAAATTATTTAATACATATTTTATGTAACATTGACAGATACTTGAGAGACTGTCATTTTATGCTGTTATAGAAAAATGCAATGCTCCACAGTCTTAACCCAGTACTAAAAGCCATCTCAAATAGACTCAAGTTAAAAAGTCCAGGTTGCCGACTCTTTGCTTGTTGGTCTTGGAACATATCATGGGATGGATGGTGAACTCTCCATTCATCAACTGTCTCTTTTTCTCTATGCATAGAATTGTGAGCGTGTATTTTAATGTGCTGTCTATAGTGCATGGTAAACTGTAGATGTCTTTTATGAATGCTAGAAGCCTTTGAAGACACTGCTCTAACTGCTGAAGTGAGAATTTTGTATAAAGAATTATAACTAGTTCTCTGAGTTACAGTTCTCATTAACCTTAAGAAAAGAACTTAATTGTACTTAAGTCTCTTGACTGATTTAGTATTGCAACAAGATAATCTTCCTAAGAGAGAAAGTGACACATAGTTTATGAAACAAAACCATCTGCCTTTGCCTCTCTTGGCTTTAAATTTGTGCTCAAGACATTTTTATTAAAGCTAGAAAAGCATTAGTAGACATTATTTTTAAAATATGCTTTACCAAATGCCTGATATTGTTTCATATTATTTTATGGCATCTGACATCATTTTTTTTTTCCTTTAATTTCAACTTGATTCTTGTTAAAAATACATCTGTACATGACATGGTTCTCATTCAAACACTTAGTTTAATAAGGGTCATTATTTCCTATTTTAGTTGAATCTCAATATCACGTAGCTCTTCAGAGAGAATTGTGTCTAGCACATTACTTTCGTATAGCAAGTAATATTCCTTAACAATCAATTAGATCTGAAACAAAGTTAGATATGGTGTTAATGGCTTTAGACTCTTTAGATACTTTGAGTGAACAAGAACCTTAAAGATTTTTCTAGTGGGAATTAATTTTGAAAAGCAAGAAGATTCTTATATCTAAACACATCATAAAAAGATAGTAAGACAGTTTAAGAAAGGACTATGACTAGAATTTATATTTTTGGTAATTTTTATATTAGGTATGTTTTATATACTTAGTTTATAATTATAAAAAAAGATCTCAAGTAGTGTACTTAGAATAATGCACTTATTGTAATCTTTGGGAAAAAATTAAGTTGATTAAAAAATTTAAAGGAATAATAGGAAAAAAAACACATGAGTCCAACCAAAATACCTTTAATTTCCCAAAGTAAGAACTGAATTTACATACCTTACCCTTGTCCCTCATTTTTTACCATTGTCATTTATCAATTTTTCCTGTGCCAATGTTGATTGTTTAGTTCCCAAATTATTACCCAGAAGACCATGATACTACCATATTGATATGGTGGAAAGAAACAAAAATAATGAGTATCTTTTGATGGCATTTACTACATTAAGTGCCTATACATCACCCCGTAGAAACCTCAGAGCCTCCCAACAATCTTATTAGACAGAGAAATAGCCTATCTCATGGTTGAGTGATGAGAAGCAACTTTGCATAAAAATGGAATAGAAAATGCCTAAGTGGCTTGGGTGCAGAAAACAAATG
>NW_011888787.1:11490792-11494096 GCF_000151845.1 Pteropus vampyrus | reverse complement strand
AGAAAAAGAACGGTGAGCTCAAAATATAATTTGTATTCTGAACTCTGCACAACCTAATATTGGTTAAAGGCATAACATAACTAAAAGACATTTGAGAATCACACAGAAATAGGCCTTCCATTTCATTCTACAGGATGTGAATTCCACCTCTGTGATTGAAAAGTAGAAAGAGTCTATTCTGAAATATGAAATTAATCCATTTAATTTTCAAAGTCATGCCTAGATTATTGTGGAACCTAATTTTAATAAGCCAAAAGCAGAGGTTCATTTGTTGAATTTATTTAAGGACCTAACATACCAATAAGAATCTCTGCTGATGTCCTTTTTTTCCAAAAAATCTTTGAACCATCTCTGAAAATTATGTTAATATTCTTACTATTTTGAGGGCTATTATTTTTACCGTTAACTCACTGAAAATGTGCTATAGATTAGAGACTATGCTCGTGGTAGACAACACAAGATTCCTTTCAGCGGAAGACAGTGTGGAAACTAATACTTACAACATGATGTATAAAAGCAATAATAGAAATGCCTACGACCTGGCATGCTTCCACTCTCGCTTGTCCCGGAAATCACGTAAAATCTGTTACAGAACCCTAGCCATTTGTTTATTACTTTTCACAGAAAATCTATTCCAAATAGAAACTACATTGTATAAAAATATAGTCTTTTCAGTTCTATTACATGGTAACAGAAAACCCCAAAATCCATCATGACCAAGTTACACTTTTTCTATCCTTCATCAGGCTTTCTGTTCCATGGTTACAAGACAACAATGGCACAATTTCAATCTCCCACTAGTGCAGCAGAATGTAGCAAATGCATAGAAGAAAGAAACAATATGACGGTAGTTTTAAGTGTTGGCAGTGGAGCTGGGCAAAGCTGATATGTCCATTGGTATCAAATCTGACAAAAGCATCAATGTATTTCATTGTATAAACAAGCTGAGATGGACGTGTATTATGTGGAACATGAAATCACCCAAAGCAGTTTATGCTCGCATAACAATGCCTAGAGACGTAGTAGGTACTAACTACATTCTCCTGCAAAGAAATGTTATTTCTTCTTGCTTTGATTTAACTGGATCATGCTCTGTTATCATGCCTTCTACAGTAGTTAATTTGCTGCTTACCAAATTGTTTAAGGGCTTAAAATGTGATATATACACAGATATACAAACATATACACATGATAGAGAGCGAGAGAGAGAGAGAGGGAAGTGCTCTATATGATTGGAGAAAATAAAGCCATACTTCATAATTTGCTTTCTGTTTTTTATTATTTCATATGTTTTTTACTTATGGCAAAAGTAAAATCTCAAGAGGATATTTTATGTATTTATTAGATATTTACAAATAATAAGGGATTATGTCTGTATTATTAAAAAAATAACACTGTAAAAAGTTTACTAATATTTTTGTTTTGTGTCTTGAATTTAAACACTTCTTTTTAATACTCAAGTAATGTTTGTTCAACAGCTCTTCCTTTGATGCTTTCATGAAAATAAGGTCTTTTCTTTACAAACTGTACAGTGAGCAGACAACTCAGAAAAAATAAAGAATAATAGATGAGCCTATGGAATTGAGTGAAGCACATTACGGTGCTGTGGATAGAACTGCATAATAAAAGTAAAATGCCAGGGAGATTTTGGCAAACAACTTCATTATTGAATGCAGAAGAGGAAAATCAGGCTTAGTAGTTGAGAATTATTTTTAGAGATGCAGATGGCCATCAGACAGTAAATGTCAGTCATTTTTTATGTTTATACATGCTTTCAAAAATTTCTCTAAAGCCCCATTAATTAAAGGTTTTTATGCCCAGTATTTGATTCATTTTTAAACTTAAGAATATTTTGTATTGATGTATTTGACTTTGGCCTGACAAAATATGTGCATATTATATTTATATATATTTATGTAACATATACTATGATATAAAATCATGTATATATTTAAGATTTCTAACTTCCATTTTGTTAATTTTATTTTCCTGCTTGGGGAGAAGTATTATAGAAGGTTGTCAGGTGGTCAGTATATAAATATATTGTAACTTTGTGATTCCTTAATATCTACCAGCATTTTTAAATTTGTAAATTGTGGACTTTTTACTTATCCTTATAAAATATTCAGTGTTAAATTTGTTTTTTATTTATAACTTTATATTATTGTTTTTGTAAAAGGTCCCTCAAATTGTATGAGTTTCTGGTCCCACAACTTTTGATTTGTCCCTGCTTATGGGATGTTCGAGTTTTTAGCTGTACCAATTAACTCCTAAGCCATAGATCATATTTTTAACTTCTGCAGGTAATCCACATTAAGATCTCTGTAGGGAAGAGCCAGTCTCCCAGGGGCATAGAACAAAAAAGCTATCTGGAAATCTACATACTTCTCAGAGATTTTACCTTATATTCTTCTTTTATCCAGATTCTAGGAAAATTTTTTTTTTTCTATTAAAGTCTGGTTATCTTTTACTACTTCACTGGCTCCAGCTGCAAACGTAATTCTCTTCTTTGCTTTAACTCAATATCATATTCTTCAATAGTGAAAGGGCATGACGTCTGAGTTCCTAAACAATATGCAAATCTCGACGTGAAGACTAGAATGAGCTTTAAAGAGGAATTACTTTTTTAAAGTGACAAATTATCTTAACATTAAAAATGCTTCACTTTTCTTTTTATTAAATTTATTGGAGTGACATTGGTTAATAAAATTATGTAGGTTTCGAGTGCACAATTCAATAATGCGTCATATGTATATTGCACTGTGAGTTCACCGCCCAAAGTCAAATCTCCTTCTGTCATTATATTTGACCCCCTTTACCCATCTACTCTTCCCTTCTCCCCACTTTCCCTCTGGTAATCACTAAACTGTTGTTTGTGTCCACGAGTCTCTGTTTATCTTGTTCATATGTCGCTTTCAGTTTTATATCCCACCTAAGAGTGCAATCATATGGTTCTCAAATTTTTCTGTCCGATTTATTTCGCTTAGCATGATAATCTCAAGATCCATCCATGCTGTCACAAATGGCAGTATTTCATCTCTTCTTATAGCTGAGTAATATTCCATTGTATATATTTGCCACATCTTCTTTATCCCATCATCTATTAAAGGGCACTTTGGTTGTTTCCATGTCTTGGCTACCGTGAAGGCTGCTATGAACATCGGGGTGATAAATAAGATTCACTAACGTATCGTTTTGGGGGAACCAGTTTACTTAGTGGTTCTTAAACCTAGCTAGGTATCAGAAACAATGGGATTTTTTGAAAAGATTAACTCTATAACATACCTCTTCTACATAAATCTAT
>NW_011888787.1:11482278-11490512 GCF_000151845.1 Pteropus vampyrus | reverse complement strand
TCCTGCTTGACACAAGGTCTAAGTAATTGTATTTATTTTAAACTTTCTCTTCTCAACTCTTCTAATATTATTGAGAAGCTACTATTACTGGATACTGTTGAAGAAAATTTTTATCATGTTTTCCTTAAAACCTTACTCCAACTCTGTTATGGATTGAGCAGTGCCCCCAATATGATGCACTGAAGTTCTAAGCCTTGGCATCTTAGAATGTGACCTTATTTGGAAATAGAATTTTTTTAAATGTAATTAGTTAAAATGGGTGCGTACTAGAGTAGGGAGGGCCCTTAATTCAATATGAGTGGTGTCTTTATTGGAAGAGACACAGAGACAGAGACACACAAGGAGAGCAGCATGTGACAACAGAGGCAGAGATTGGAGTGATGCAACCACAAGCCAAAAGACACCAAGGAAAGCTGTCAAACTACCAGAAGCTCGGAAGAAGGCAAGGAATGATCCTCCCCGGTATGTTTCAGAGGGAGAACGGCACTGATGAAAACTTTCTCCATTCCTCTAGCCTCCAGAACTGTGAGACGATCTATGGTTTAAAGCCAGCCAGCCTGTGGTACTTGGTCACAGCAGCCCTAGGAAACTAATTCAAGCTTAATGAGATAGTTGTCATTTTTCATTTTACCAGTGAGAAGTTGGGTCTTGGAAAGTTTAAGTAAATTACCCCAGTTTATCAAGTCGATGGTAAAAAGTATTGTCTGGTGCTAAATCCGATGTTTTAGTCACTGTTAGTATTAATTACTATTTTAAAAATTAAAAAAAAAAGTTTATGTAAACTCATGAAGTCTACTGTGATAAAATAAGTTTAAAAGAGGTATTCCATTAAAGCACTTGAGTGGAATCTTAGATGAATTCTTCTCTCAAGAATAAATAGCATTAGAGTGTTTTCTTTTTTATAAGTGGGAAAAAAGTACTGACATTCTCTGGTATCTCTAATTGGATGCCATATGTCAACCCAGTACATCCCTCTGTCCTCTGTGACACCTCTTGAAATCAATAAAAATGCTAAAATTAAATCAGACTATATGTGCTGAAAGAATCATAAAAGCTGCATAATCCAAATACTCTGGTTAATGACTCAACACATGAAAAGCACAGTAGAACCCTATTTATAAAAATCAATACCGGTCCTCATTTGTAGAGGCAACCTTTAATGTCTTTTCTGTTAACAGCAGTTTGAGGAAATGTTTTATATGCAACGTTTTTAGAAACAGTCTTCAGCTGCAGATTTGGAATAGAAATCACTTGTGAGATTGTTTTGCTATGTATGAATGCGGATACGAGGTATGTGGAAAGAAAAAATAAAAGTATAGAGTTTAACAAAATGAGTTTTAGAGAGCATTATATTTCACCAGGTTCATGCAGTGAAACTCATTTATGAGATAGACACCCTTAAAACGGGACTATTTTGGGGTTTCATGATTATATAATGCTGATAAGTTATAATAAAGTGCCCATATGTGAAAAATGCTTAATATAATTAAAAGTAGCACTATTAGAATATTCCCGATTTCATTTTAATTTGTATAATTTTCAGTATATTTGATAGAGTAAATTGGACTCATAACTTAGCAATATTAGTAGTCTGTATTCTGGACAGTCCACTGAATATTGAAGGTTTCCTAAAAGAATCTGAATATATTTAGTGCCTTGATCACATATCAGTGCCTGAAAGAAAATAAAGTTCCATGGATAATACAATCATCAAAAAAAAAAAATTTGTGATACAAGGGCATCGTTTTAATCTTATTTTCTGCTCTATGTCCAAAACTTTTCAGTAAAAACTTTGCATCTTCTAAAAATGAATCTTATCAATCTTCATTTAATAGATTCTAAAATGAAGAATGCCAAGTGATTAGAAACAATACAAATTAAATGTGCAAGTGCATGCAGACAGATCAGTTGGACTGACAGAGTTTTTAGAGGCCATTGGCTTTTGCATATGAAATGTATATATAGTTGAAGTTAAATTTTCAGCCTTAATTTCCCCCTATTATACACTAGGAGATTAACATATTTAAACTAAAACTAACCCAATTAATGTTAAAACTAGGGATCAATTTTAATGAATTTTATCTTTTAACTAAAGAGAAAAATAATGTAACATAATTAAACGTTATAACCTCATGGAGTTTGCCACAATTGTCGACCGGCTCCACAGTACACTGCCTAATAAAACGGAGCTCTTTTGCCCTTGATGAGTTTTGAATGTATACATACTGACATATATACTTCTCAGGTATATATCTTTTACGTTGCTTGTTTTCTGTTTGGTTCTTAAACTACAGTCAGAATAACCCTTCATCGTGCCTAAGTGTTTATTGTTAAAACCCTGTACCTGTACCAGCCCTTTATGGTCTCACCTAGTTTATGTAATATACTCTTAATTAAACAGTTGCTAATTAATTTTGGTCCAAGTTTGGAGTCTGTTGATTTTAGGACTGTGTACAAAACTCACCCTTCCTGGTTGAGGTTGATTCCAAGTTTAAAGGGTGTTTTTTTTTTTTTTTTTTCCATTCATAAATTAGTTGACATCTCTTTATGTAGACCTATATGTTAAAAGAGTATCTAAATTCTCATAAGACATTTTTAGTTTAATCTTGGATGTTGGAGAATCATTCAGTAAATATCTGTGGTACATAAAAATACATAGTTATTAAAAAGAAGACACTTTTGCCAGTAGGTTCCCTTAAAAGGATCCACATATTTCGGACATTTGAGTGTAAATGGTTTGGCTTAAACTCTAGGTATTGCTTGAAATTGGGATTAACTAAACAAAGCACATTTACTATCACTGGGATCCTCTATCACCACATTCAGTGGTAATTATGCTTAAAGGAAAATACAATGAAGCATCTGCAACAGAAGGCTGCACAGGGCGTCATTATTACAGGGTAGGGAGAATTTCTACGGCAAAATAAATTTTAAATAACTTCTATGGTCAGCTGATCCATTTCCTAATGGTAAATGTCGATGTGATTATGCTCAAAATTGAGTGTTAGTTTTTATATTAGGGTCCTTATTTGATTTAATAGTGGATCTCCAAATACCAATTTACGATTCTATATTTGTCGATATTTCCACAGAGTGGTTTTCTGGTATTTTTTTGTTAGAGAAGATTAAATAATTTTATGGTATTATAGCTTAATGGAGAAAGTAAAATGGGGTATTTTATTTTCAAATTTTGATTTTACCTGAGTTTAGAGTCCTCTTACTTCTATAATTCTAAAGATCATCTGCAAAGTTTGTGATTGGGCATCTTCTGAATATGCAGAGTGAAGGAAGACCCTGAGGTCCAACAGAGTTCATATGCTTTCTTTGCAGATCATCTGCAAAGTTTGTGATTGGGCATCTTCTGAATATGCAGAGTGAAGGAAGACCCTGAGGTCCAACAGAGTTCATTCAGATTTTCAACCTACACTTTGAAGACCTGCATCCTCACTTTTGGAACTGACAATTGCCTAATGTTTTGACAATTTATGGACTCAGCATGAAAGCAGACCTGGTTTCATGATTTGTTTATAAAGCAGAGATTTAGTTTCATAGGTCTCTGCTCTGTAAATTCAATTGGTAATCATTTTAATGCTTTCCTTTTATTCATGAAGCATATTTTATTCATATGCTTTCTTTTAATTGAAGTGTAATATAAAGACTGAAAAAGGTACATAGCAAAACTGTAGAGCTCTATAAATTTTTACAAAGTAAAAACACTCATGTATCCTTCAATCAAATCAAGGAAGATAACACTAAGGTCTTTTATGCCTTTTCTCCACTAACTTAATCTCTGCTTTTTGTTTTGGCTGTTTCTAATAAACTTTCTCTTTTAGAACAGTTTTTAATTTACAAAAAAATCGTGCAAAAATTACAGGAAGTTCCCATATGCCTTAAACACTTTACCATATTTTAACATCTTATATAAGTATGGTACATTTCTTACAATTAATGAACCAGGGTTGATATATTACTATTAACTAAAAACCACCCTTTATTTATATTTTCTTTGTTTCTACTAAATGCCCCTCTTCTGTTCTAGCATCCCATCTAAGATATCACATAATATATAGTTGTCATAGCTCTTTAGGCTCTTCTCAGCTGTGGCAGTTTCTTAAGACATGTTCTTTTCTTTTCTTTTGATGATCTTGACAATTTAGGGAAGTATTTGTCAGGCATTTTCTAGAAAATCCCTCAACTGTGATGTTTTACTCATGATGAGAATGGGATTACATACTTTTTGAAGTTAGACCACAGAGATAAAATGTCTTTCTCATCAGATCACATCAAGGGTGCATGTTGACAATATGACTTACCTCTGGGTGAGATAATGTTTGTCAGATTTTTTCCATGTTACAGCTATTACTTGTCCCCCTTTCCATACAGTACATTTTGGAAGGAAGTCACTACGCGCAACCCGTGCCTAACGATACATGAAAAAACATTAAGATAGATTTTATTAAAATTTAAAGCTTCTGCACTCTGTGAAAGACACTGTTAAAAAAATAAATAGACAAGTGACAAAACGAGAGAAAATATTTATAAAAGACATATCTAATGAAAGACTTGGATCCAAAATATAAAAATAAATTTTGAAAGTCTACAATGAAGAAATAACAATTTTTCAAATGGACAAGAGATCCAAATGGACACTTTGCCAAAGAAGCTATAAAGATGGAAAACAAGTCTATGAAAATATGCTCCAAGTCATTTGTCATTAGAGAATTGAAAATCAAAACAACAGTGAGATGTCATATACACCTATTAGAATGGCTAACATACAAAAAAACTGACTATATCAAATGTTGGTGAGAACATGGAGCTACAGGAACTCTCATTCTTTACTGGAGAGATTGTAAAATTGTACGACCGCTTTGGAAAACACTCTTATAGTTTCTAGTTAAACTACCTTGACCACATAAACTTATGACCACATAAAAATGCAAAGGTTTATAGCAGCTTTATTCACATCACTTAAAATTGGAATCAGCTAAAACTTCTTTCAAAAGGTGAATGGATAAACTGTGATACAGTCATACAATCGAATATTATGCAGCATTATAAAAGGCTGAGATACTAAGAACTTGGTTCTTCCCTAAGTATTTTTCCTTATAGAAAAAGTTTGCCTTTTGCATCTCTTTTAGTAGCAATCTACTGCTATTATACTGGAGACCTGTCGTGGTGTTAGATGTGAGATTGGGAAAGCATTCTATAATCTTGTGATTACATCTCAGTCTTTTAGTGGACCTATGTCTCTGGGCTGTAACTTTCTCATGTGTCTCTCCAGTGCTAACTCCCCTACTCCCTTAGAGAAAGGAATGCTAGAGGGGGCCGGAGTGTGAGGAAATTCTTTCTCCAACTAGAATGAAACTCTCATTAAGTCTTTTCCTCTAGAAAGAAGAGCTTTCGATAGAGATTGTTCTGGGCATACTTAATAATGTTTACTTTTACCATTTCCCTGCCAAAGCCACATGAAGATTGTTCTGGATCTTTACTGCAAGAATCTGGTAGGGTTACCACATCCAGCAATTTATCAAAAATACCATCTTAGTATTTCTACCAGTTGGTAGCTCCAGTGGGTTTTGCTCTAAGTAATCCAATCTTGGCTGTGATTCTGAATTTGCCTGTCTCTTCCAGATTTCAGATGATGAGTTGCCCTTGCAACCTCCATTTTCTGATGGTCCAAAAAGAGTAATTATTTTTGGTTTGTTCAATGCTTTATTTTTTTTTAACAACAGAAGAGAAGACTTTGACTTTCAAGGTCTTTCTTTGTCAAAATCGAAAAGGGAAGTCTATTTTGAAATGTTTTATCTCTTCTTTCCATGCTTCATTCTGGAATTCTTTTATTCACTTATTTTTAACATGTAATTCAAAATTCTCTCCTCTCATTTGTCTAATCTGCCATTTCAGTTCATCTTGTATTTGAATGTTAGCTTTCATTTCTCATAGTATTTCCATTGATTTCTTGTTTTTCTCTGAAATCCTCCATCTTGTCGCTTAAAAATCTTAAATATATCAAACATATTTGTTTGAAAGTTTATACATGACAACTCCAGTATCTGGATACCTTTGCTTCTATTGCCATTTTTTTTTTCTATTTGTTTCTTATCAATTCTTGTTATTTTTTTACATATCTTCATTGAATGCTAGACATTGAGATTTTTAAAAATCATGATGATTTGAGTTTCTTAGTTATAGTACCTTCCTTCAGAAATAATTTACTCTGCTTGCTGTCGAGAGGTAGTTTAGGCACAGGAAACCGTTATACAACTAGGTAGTGAGACAATTGGAGGATGTGCTTCAGTCTTATTGCCTGTTCTGCATTACCATTAAGGCTTATTGCTTTCAAAGCCTTATAAGTCATCTTCAACCTCTTTATCATGCATGAAACACCAATTCTTTGGCCCCAGACATGAGACTGTAAAAAGCCCTTACACATTGTTTGCCTCTCAGCCCTTATCTTACAATTGACAAATATCTCCAGGGAAAAGGCAGAACTCACCCAGGTTTCTACTCTTCCTATGATCTTGTTACCTCTTGTCTTTACCCTCTTCTGAGATTTAACCAGATGGTTTTGATGTATATATTTTTTCAAGTACTGATTTTCTAGTTGTCTTCACTGAGAGAGGTGTTCTCAGAAAAGCTACTCTTTAGGGGCAGAAATTATGTAGTCATTACTTACGCAAACTGTGTGTCTAACAGTTTCATTCAGTAAAAAAATACATAAATAAAATGGTATAGAAAATAATTACATGTAAAACTGCGAAATGAAGTCAAAATAATGTATTTTGAAAACAGATATTTATGCAATATAAACATCACTGAAAAAAATGTTTTTAGATCTTCGTGTCTGCAAATACCTAAAGTGTCAAAGTGTCTATAAACTTTATTGACAAAACCTGTCTTGTTAATGTGGAAGTTACATAAAAACTAGAACACCACTATTGACATAGCAGCACAAAAGTGTGTTTAGAGCCTTTGGATGTGACTTTTACAATATGGCTCAATTTTTTAAAAAATTGTACATTTTCATTTTTCTAGGACATTATCATCTGATTTTCAAAGCAGCTATAATCTCTTCTTATGACTTTCTCTTAGAAATAATAAGTTCAAAAAATGAGGAAAATTAGACTTCTTAATGTAAATGTTTGCATATAACATATTTTTATATTTGAGCGTGGTGTAATTTAAGCCATTAGGCTTGCAACAATAGATTCTGATAAATATAATCTCATCTCTAATTTTTAGCCATGATAATTACAATGTGAATGACAGTACAATTATTATAATAAAAATCAGAGTGGCCTTCTAATACCTCAAAGCTTTTCTCCTCTCACTGTTTAATGATGTTATGCTTCTCTTTTTAATAGCAACGTAGATTTTTTTTTTGGCTAATGCATAAATATTAAAATATAAAATGATGGTTAATGTCTTGTTAGTTCTGGCCTATGGTATTATGTGAATAGATTTTAGTACATATGAAAAATGTTGATCATGGCCTTGATTTCTGTCATTTTCTCTATTCCTTTTTCCTTTAACAAACCCTCCAGCCTTTTACCTACCACTTTCAATGACAGTAATTTGTTTTTGATTCTTTAAGCAAAAGTAGCATTGGTCAGAATTATATTCATGGTTTTTTTGTTTGGTTGGTTTTTTTTTTTGACTATCCAACCAACAAAAGCCTTTATCTCAGAGGACCGATATTAGAATAATATCCCAAATTGCTTTTCATAATGCCAAACATACTTTTCTAATTTGCAGCAATTTCCACTTGTTATTATCAATTAACAATTTTCCACTCATATTTATGCACATAACTTCTATCATCTCTTTTTTATTCATCTCAGTAGATTACCTTGAATAAAATGCAATAAGTTTTTTCTACCTCTAGTTATCATCTATCTTCCTACCCTGTTAAACACAGTACATTCTGAAAATTGAACTATGAATCAACACACTACTTAAAAAAAATGTAGCCTACATAATTCTAAAAAAATATTTTTATAATTTATAGTAAAAAATTATAGATACAACAAATCAAAAACAGAGTGAAATTGAAATCTATGATTTACATATTAAAATGGAACTAAAAAGAGTGAAAAAAGTAAATTTACTTGAATATTTACGCTAAGAAAAAAAAGTCAGAGAATTCTGAGTTTCTTTGCAACCAAACACAAGAAGAAAATACAACATACTACGTAGTTTTAATTATATAATAAAAAAGCATGCCTTTTTAA
>NW_011888787.1:11474953-11481013 GCF_000151845.1 Pteropus vampyrus | reverse complement strand
ATGACATCTGAAGTCCTCTTCAAAATGCCTGTAGCCATTTATCTGGTACCAGCATAGGGACCCAAAATATCCCTAACTCTGATATTGGCTGCCAAGGTTCTGTTTTTATTCTTTTCCATCTCTAGTCCTTTTAAAAATTATTTTCTGGTATCTTTTTCTTCTGGGCTGAGAGGCAGAGCTCATATAGGGTTGCCTAGAGACCCACAGCTTTTGAAAGCTTCGATCTTAAATATTTGCTGCGGGGCTATGATTATGGCAACTGGGAGTGGGTAGATTTTTCTGGCTTTTTTTTTTAGTTTTAAGCCAGCGACTTCTCTGATCTATTTGATCTCTTTTCTCTTTAACAATAATAAGCAAATTTCTTTCTGTTCTCAGGATGAAAGCAGCTAGATTACTATATTAATAGCTACAACTACTATTATGTTATTTATATCAACACTGCAGCTTCCTGGTTCTCCACGGGGAAAGCATCTTTGTGTGAATGTTATTTTCAGTATTTGCGCTGGTCTGCCACCAATTTTTAATGTTAAATAGTAAAACACTTGGACTGAGCATTTCTTCCATGTTCTCTCCTAGGGCTTAGTAAAATTATGGAAATATCTACCTGGAATTCAATGTAATTTGATACGATTGGACTTGATACAATTGTATTTTTCTAATTTGAGACAATTGAACCATAATTGATGGTTCTCAAATGGGATGATTCCTTAAAAATTAGGATTTTGACTTGTTATGATTGAAGACTTCATTAAGGAAGAAATGCACCCAATGCTATAGTTATAATTATATTTATTTTATTTTAGTTATATCCATCTTGATTTTTTAAAATACTAATGATTGATGTTAAAATCTTGATTTTGAATAATACTAGTATGGGAGTTAAATAGGTTTTAATAGTCGTATTTTTAAAATAGGCTACAAATGACAAAGTTTTCTTTTATATTGTTTGGGACTTTCAGTTAGGATTTGAAATTGCTTCTACTATATCTTTAACTAAAAGGATTGCAACTGATGGGGCTATATCTTGAATTCACAGATGATGGATTTTGACTTATCTTTTCATTCATACATGATACTAAATATTACTATTTATGCGTTATTTGTACAAGTGTCATTAAGTCAAATGGATGTTATTTTAACTCTCTTCTCTTCCCTCTTGCTTTTTCTGACTACACTTTCTGTATGTCACCTGTCTATAGGGCTAAGGGAAATATCACAATCTCAAGCAAAAAGCAAGAAACCTCTCTTTCTTAGAAATAATACTTTTAAAAATAAAATAAAAGCTTGCTATCACTCAAGTATCTAAAATACACTAGGCAATCATCAGATTCCAACATTCTTTGTCATTTACATCAATGATAATTCTTATTCTTGTTTATTAGTACTAAAAATATGTTGATGATAGGGGCACAATTATTGTAATCATGATGCTGTGCATTCATAATATACTAATAAGATCTTCTCACCCTCATTTGTTCTATTGTATTGATAGTTTACAAGGAATTGGTGCTGTTCAAGCATAATGTCAACAAATAGACACCTGTGACAATTTTCTCATAAGTATTGATATGAACACCGCCTGTTCTGTTTTACCATCAAGAATTTAAAATTGACAAGCCTCTGCATTTTTAACCCATCATAATACATTTAATGTGAAGTGGTCTTTGATATAGATTTCCAATTCTTCTGGAACTTCCTTTAAAAATAACTAAAAGGATTAATGAATTCTTGTAGCTTTTATCGAGCAGGGTGTTGCTGGTTGTAGAGATATTTTCATAATAATTAAAACAAATTATGACTATTAAGAAATAAGGAAGCAAACTAAAGTTAAGTAAAAGATTGTCTTAAACAATAATTTCTCATTTTGATGAATATACTACGTCATAGGACTAAGAAACGAGTATCTTTAATAATATTCTAGACACTTATTCTAATTTTACCGATTTCCATGGAAAGAACATTTTATCTGATAAATTTTAAGTCATGTTGATTATAGCTTACAATCATGTTACTTTTTTATTTAAAACATTTTCGCATATTCCCACTCATCGCATCCTCTATTCTAACATCCTAACATGTTAATGAGACTATGGCACATGAGTCACATTATTTTAATTGTTTGAACTACTATAAAAACATTTTAAAAACTAACCACAATTACAGTGTCATGTGGACCCAAAATTACGTCTATGACATTCATAGTATTTTGAAATTATTCTTCCAATTATTTACTATGGGTCGCATTAGCCAAGTCAATAATTCTATTATTCTTTATTTTAATTTTTGTTGCCCTCTTTTCAGTAACAAGCAAACTTATACAATATCTTTCCAATTTACACTGATTGTGTGGCTCCTTTCCTAAATTTTTTACAAATTTGTTCCATAACTAAAAGCCTCTCTTTCCTTTGTTTCTTATAGCTGTCTTCTTTTTGCTATATTCTCTAATTTCTATTTTTAGTTTACTTTGAAAAACGGCTTAGGGATCTAAACATGAATTTTCTTTTAAAACACAAATTTTCAGTTTATAAATATTCCCCTTTTTTTTTAAAATCAACTCATGCAATAGTAGATTTCAAAAAAACAAATTTAGAATGCAGCAAATGAAGTATATAGGTGAATGCTATTACAGGCAAAAAGTTAATTCTTGCTAATATTTAATTATTAAAAGGACTGTTTCACGTTACATAACTTTCCAAATCATTTGAGAATATCCTTGTGTTTTTACCTGGAGATTGGCCCTATTCATGTATGTGCAAAGGAACATAAAATTAGAAATTGCTAGATTTTTTACTAAATTTAATAGTTATGATAAAGTAATCATAATATAGAAATGATTTTTTAGTTAATTACTGATTAACTCAAAGGGATATTGATTAACACTGGGGTAACTAAGATTATTAATCTTGTTAAAAATTAATTTACTATATTAGAAGGTTAGAATGTATGCTTTTTAACTTTAAATATATTAAACTGTTATAAATGACTTGAGAAATGAATAGATGTTATACATTTTCACTTTTATTGTAATCAAGTTCATAGAGCACATCTCACAACATATTAGAAAACCATTCTACAAGTTGAAGTATTTATTCCCATATAAGGAAACTTTATTTATTCATACTCTGAACAAATGGAATAGGTAGAATTACTAACTTCTGCTGGAATGATTGCTCTACCTATGTTTAAATATATGATATACATTAGACATATGCTGACTATACGGGAAACAGCTTCTGTGAAACCAAATGAAGTTAACTTGTAACTAAAGCTATTTTCCTCCATGAACTTAAACTGTTCCCAAACTCAAAAAAATATAGAACATTTTATAATCTCTCTCAATCTGGTGTCAATATATAACATTTGGCTATGACGCGGCAATACAGAGGATGTCAAAGAGTTCACATTCTGTCGAAATAATGATACAGAGGTTTACAGAAATAAATTGACTTGGTTTCTTTACCCAAGATATATCTCTTTAATATAAATAAGTGTATATGTTTTACAAAACATTTCTTAAATAACTTCTGATAACTGACGTTCCTGATTAATCAACACCATATCTGTTTTGTAAAACAAATTGAAAAAACACATTTATTGAAAAATAAATACTTGTGAGTACTTGACCATTCTTTACCCTACTAAATTCAGTTATATTTGCTTCAGTCATTTCAGTTTTAACTTACTCAGTTATGTTTGTTTTTAAGCTATTTATATTGATTGTCCTTTTTATATAATTACATAATATATACATTGTAACATGTTATATTATATATTATATCTACATATTATAGATTAATGCATATAATATATTATGGTATATAATATATATTATATATTATTTAATATAACATATCAATATGTAATATACTTAAAGCAAAAATTTTAAACAAAATTTATAAGTGGAAAAACAGTTATAAATATTAGCGCAGTGAAATTAGGTTGCATTATTTCTAAATATGCAAACTCAGTAAGTTCACACTCTTACAAAGCAAGCTGAGAGAATATCCTGGACTTTTTTCTTTCTATTCTGAACTTTGTCCCATTAAATTAGGCTGCTGCTCCCACTGTGATTGAGATTGGAGATGGCTGATCTACTTGTTTTTCATGAAATTGCACATTAGAATAAACTTCCAAAATTGTTAATGTTTTGGCTATTCTCACAGCTTTTCTCATCACAATTCTTCCATAATTTTGCTAAAACACATCTTGTATAATTCAATCAGTAAACTTTGGTAGGAAGTAAATTGGACTGTTTTGTTATTTCTATTATTTTTCTTAATGACAATGGGAATCACACTATATATTTACTTGAGGTTGAATAAAAATTAAAATGTAGCAAAATATTATGATTCATATATTTTAACATGTGGATGAGTAATTATACACACAAATTCATAATATGGAACTTTTTCTTAATAGCATTTTTCTTCTGTTGATTGTGCTACATGAAATAGTAACTGAGTTTTAAGTAATTGTTGAGGGAGCTTTAAAGAAAAAATTACACCTAAATTTAAATATGCTCATGCTTGATATCTTTCCTCAAAATTCTGTTTCCTGTAGCTTTTCTAATGAAAATCATATTATCGCACTAGGAATTAGCATTTGAATCTATACATTTATAGCTTTCAAAATAAGCTCTTTAATATGTATTACTTTTTAAATTTAACAAGTCAATGTGTTTCAGAAGAAAAAAATCTAAAGTTATTTTCATTTTCCAATTTGCTCTTTATCAAAGATGTATGTCAATATCTCAAATATTATCGAAAATTATTTTAAATGACTCTCATTTAATATTCCATTATTTTGAAACCTATATCTATTGCTACATGTAAAAGTATATTCATGCATATAGGTAGGAAAACCTCACAATTCTAAGAAATCCCAACAATGAAAGACTGAGATGATTATTAATCAGTAATGATTCAATCATCATAGTTGCATTATCGATCAGTATTACCAAGCCAATGTAACCAAGGTAGAGCTGTGATTAGCTTATTTATTTATTTATTTATTTGTTTGTTTAGTCAGACATCTATTTCTGCTCTTTCTTAAATTCTATTAAATTTATTGTGCTGACATTGTTTAATAAAATTATATAAGTTTCAAGTGTACAATTTTATAATATATGATCTATGTATTGCATTGTGTTAGCTTACTTATTTTTAACTCGCTTTCTCTTGTAAATTTTCAGCTTGAGAAATCTAGTCGAAGATGAAGGAATTATATAGTTGCATCAAAATTTTATCAGTAAAAAATGTAAATAAATAAATAAAAATGAAAAGTATCAGTTTGGCAATTCGGTGTCTAGTAACATATAAATTGACTTAATAGTTCAATGTTACTGTTATTTTATATATTAAAATAATATTTATTCAGATTCTGATATATGGACATTACATATCACCTTGTGAGAAAATCTACAAATAAAAATGTATGATAATCTACAGTTTCATTTAAAATGTGACTGATTATGATCATGACTGATTATGATAATCACTATGCCAGCCCTTCACCCCTTTCAGACTTTAGGATTACTAGGTAAGGACCAGGTCTATCACTAGTACTTGTATCCTTTAATTTTGATATAGCCATCACAGCCAATTCAGGAAAAGCATAATTTCCACAATGACCTGTATGATCTATGGGAGATTTACATTGCTTTCAGTTTTCTGTAGAGACTCTCTATCACAATCTCATAACACAGATGTTGACGTTATCTGGGAAATAGCAACAAGATTGTATAAAAATGAGTTCCCACTGATTGTATAAACAGTGAGTTCTCTGATGGAAATATCATTGAGATTGAGTAAAATTTTGACTGAAATATATGAGAAACTTGTTATGTTTATTTAAACAATTACAATCATATTACAGAAAAAGAATAAAATGCACAAAAATTTAAAAAACAAAATTAACCAATTTAATAAGCAAAATTAACAAATTGTGTTTAGTCCTACTAGAGCAGTCAATAAACTTAGTACAGTAAACTTAGTGACATATTTTCTTACAGTCTACTGGTTGTGAAAAATAGTTTTATTTATTTCATTTTATAATAGTTAT
>NW_011888787.1:11472739-11473620 GCF_000151845.1 Pteropus vampyrus | reverse complement strand
TCTTCCGGAAACTCACTTCTTTTATTTTATTGACACTATACTCTTCTGATCCTCTTATCACTTTAACCACTTGAGTATTCTTTCCTTTGATAATCCTTCACTATGCTATAAATCCTCACGACTTCAAGCCCCATGCGTTATTTTACAGGTCACTCCTATTCATGTTATGCATTATTTCACAGGTCACTCCTATTCATGTTATTAGATATCATCCTTATGCTGATGACTACAATCCAGTTTCCAGATCTGAGTTGAAAACTGCCTGTAGATACATGTATCCATTTGTCTCCATGCCCTCTTAGTTGTTCTTTCAATGTTTGTACTTACACTAATGACAACAATTGGAATCTTCCCATAGAGCAAATCCTTTCTCTTACATATGTCATTTCAAACAGTTCATTTTATTTTGGTATTGAGCTGTGTATGAACATTTATAATTTTGCCTAACCAGTGTCTTTCTCCATGTATTAAAACTGCCTCTCGACATTCTTATCAAAGGAGTGAATAAATGATCCAGACTAGATTAATAGAAATCTCCATTGGGGTTTAAAAAATTGGATATGAGAGAAAAGAAGCATTTCTTTTTCTTTTATTGGATGAAGGTCTATAAAAGTTTGAGCTTAGATCTTCTAGTATAAACTAACTCACAGAGTGAAAGTTTGGGGTAATAGGGCAGAGAGAGAATAAAGTTTGTCTCTGATTTTAGTCCTCCCTATGGCCAGTCACTAACTGGCCTCTCTCAATTTTTTATTTTGGGAATAAAATACTATCTTTTTGCAATTAAGCAATTACAAATAGGGCTTATTTTTCACATAAAGAAATAATGCTCTAAAACAATAAAAAGTCCTAAATAAAGTTTTTTTCTTGAGAATGTAGAAAAA
>NW_011888787.1:11451655-11471691 GCF_000151845.1 Pteropus vampyrus | reverse complement strand
AAAATCAGGTAAATAATTTTCATTTAACATTTTAACAAGAATTTTTATAAGTATAATGACTAGTGCTCTGAATGCACACACACACTAAAAGGAAAATTTGGCAACTGTCCCAAGGCGAGGTGGTAGTGAAGCTCTAAATTGTTATTATATCTGTTTTACCAAGATATCTATCAGTCTAATAGATGTACTATATGTCAAATGTTGATGTATTTCAAAGCATTAAAAAAACGAAAAAAAGTCACAACTAAATGGATTACATATCCTGGCTCATTTTCCACACAAATATAATAAATAAGATATGTGAGCAATAATCTCACTATCACTCCTTGTTTGGCAATGCTGGAGATGTTTTAAAGGGGGCTTGGCTTTTTAACAATTTTAAAAGGCTTCCTCAGAACTTTAATTAGCTAGAGATCCAAGTAGTAGCTGACAGCCAACTGAATCTCTTTTTTTGAGTTAAAGTCAAACTAATTAAATCCCAGAGGAAACATTTTCTTTTTAACACCCTCAATCAGTCATCTTTGCTTAACAAAAACAAACAAACAAATAGTTTGATGGCCTGAAAATAATATAATCAGAAAAATTTGTAGTTGCAAAAGAGTGATGAACCTATTTTTCATCGAGGAAATGTTTAGTTTCTCAGACAATCATCAAAAAGCATATACAATTTTGCTTTAAAAAAATTCCTTTTAGGTCAAGAATAGTTCAAGGAATCCAGAAGTGTTTTTGTTAAAATTCTGGTATAATATTATTGCTGTATATTTTCTGCACATGTATATTTAAATAAATATATCATATATATGATAATTATTAATGTGTTCTTAAGCATTACACTTGCATGAACATGCACATTTTTTCTGGATTTCTTTCAAAAGGCTATTATCAAAAATGACGGCTCACATTCATATTATAATATCCATAGACTATAGATTTAATAGATATATGTATAGCTACCCCATAAAATGCCAAGTAAAATTTTCTTAGAAAGTGAAATTCAAATTTCCGCACTAATTGTTTTAAAGAATCACTTTTTTTTTTTAACAAAGAGATGCTATATTATTTAACATTTGTAGTTATACAAATAAAGATCTACTAAAATTCAAAATATCGTTTTGCTTTGAGATGTCTTTGGTCATCATTTCCTTTCTAGTCTAATGTTTTCTTTTTAGAGAAATAACAGTGTTTCTGGTGTTCTACTCTTCTAAGCACTGCTGACTGGGCAGCAGGATATTGGACCCCATGCTACAGCCACAGTTGAGCCAATAAGACTTGCTTTCTTGTCAATTAGGATTTGTGGCGCAGACACACCAGTTGTGATCTTGAACTAGAAAGTAATATAAAACTTGAGCTATGAAAGTCACACTGGTCTATTGCAAGGGAAAACAAAATCAATAATAGCAAGATGATCTGCTCAGCAATAGAAGAATGATACGGATATGTGAATCGAATAGAAATTAGAGAGTGGTGGTGAAGGGAGAGACAAAGAAATAATGAGAAAGAAAATAACATTATTTTTTGCAATTCTTTACGACTGTTACTGCCTTCCCTTCTTTCTTCTCTTGCTTCATAGACTTTAGTCCTTCCTTCCTTTCTTCCTCACCCCCTCCTTTCTTTCCTTTCATTGTTCTATCTAAATATATATACCTTGGATTTACATCCTTCTAATTTGTGCTCTGTTAAAAAAATTAATAACACATAAGCAATGTTTTATTGTTGTTTTGTTTCCACTCTGGTCAGACTAAATGATTTATTAAATATTTTATTTCCCCAAGTGGTCTATTTTTATCTCTATCTCTCTCTATACATTTCACCTCCTTTCCCCTTTCTGGGATTTCACTTATACCAATTGGAACATGTTTACTTTATCTCCTATAGCTGTCATTCATACCATCCATTTTCTATATATTCTACTTTTCAAAATTGTCCATGCTTAATTGTAGATATTTTCATCTGACCCCCAAACCATGGTGTTTACTCTTCTGTATCTAAACTACCATTAAACCTAACAACTGAGACATAATGCTATTTAATTAACTTTCCCTTATATCTATGTCTGGTGACCCCAATCAGTGAACAAATTCCTATTTGTAGCTAGCGAGAAATAAAAGCATTTACTCTTCTACTTTATTATAAAGTCTCTATTATGTTGCCAGCGTCCCAAAGGAACCTCTCTTCCTAATCATGGAGCTTGAATTATATGTTGAATGTAGGCATACGTTAATCATAATTGTCTCATGTATTTAGTTGACTCAGTCCTATGATCGGACTTACAGTCCTATGCTATAATTTCTATCCCCTCCTCTCATCTTTCTTCTCCTAATCTTGGTTAAAATTCTTTTTTTGCAAATTAACTTGTTCCTAATTTGATACTCTCAGTACTCAACCACTACTACCCATAGCATAATTAAATTCTAATTATGTATGTGATACTTCATTTTTTTCCAACTATCTGGAATAAAAAAGCGTCGTGGGCCAAAATAACGTGTTCTACATCTTTTAGTTATCCATAGTATTTAATGTAATTCTTTGCTCAAATCAGTACATGGTGAGTCAAATATCAAATAGTCACAATAAAAGATTAAGAATAATTGCATCAAAGCTTTGTCTAAAAATGCTATTAGTTCATGCTATTCTAAACTATGTTTATATTTTATTATCCCTTTTTCAATGTCTTTGTGCGTGTGTGTGTGTGCGTGTGTGTGTGTGTGTTTGTGCGTGCTCCTTTTCCTATTCTAGCTTACCTTTTATCCACTGCCCCCACTGCCTTTAATTTATTTTGCTCTTCTGTGTTCAATGACATCTTAATTAATGGGCCCTACTTGTTTAAAGGAATCCACTGAACATGAATGATGAGATTCATTTAAAGTACCTAGCATCTCTAGTACCAGTTTTTCAAGTAATTATGGTTCCCTACCTTTTCCTTTAGGTCAGGTTATTGCCCAAACTTTCTATCTTGACTAAATACCTGCATGTTTTTTTCTATGTTTCGAATTCTCTGCACCATCTGTAATATAATGATTTATTTTTATTATATATGAAAAGTTCTTCACATCATTATGTTTTCCCTCATGCAGTGAGGAAATATAACATTTTTTTCTAGTTAACTGTTTCAAGCTTTCAAAGCTAACTTAATTTTTACTAATCTCTGATTATTTTTCTCAATTGCCTCCTACTTCATCAATAACATTGTCATGATGTTTATTTTGACAGCTGTTGAGCAGCAGACTAGTCTAGCGTATTAGTTTCTAGAGTGCAATAAATGAAAGATGTTTTATTGGAGCATGAGAAGAATGTGTTAGAATATCACATAATTATTTTTATTTAAAATTAAGCAAATGAATGTTTACTGTTTGTGATGGTTAATTTTATGTGCCAACTTGACTTGGCCACAAAGTGCCCAGACATTTAGCCAAATATTCTGGGTGTGTCTGTGAGGGTTTCTTCATGAGATTAACATTTGAATCAGTAGAAAAGGTAAATCAGACTGCCCTTCCTAATGTGTGTGGATCTCATCCAATCAATAGAAATCTGGAAAGAACAAAAGGCTGAGCAAGAAGGAATTTCTCCTATCTGACTGCCTGAGCTGGAACATTGGACTTTTTTGGCCTTCAGTCTCAGACTGAAATATCAGCTATTCTTCAGTCTGAAGCCTGCCAGCTTTCACACTAGAATTTGCACCATAAGTTCCGCTGGGTCTCAGTGTCACAATGGGGGGCTATGTAAGTCTCTTGCCTGACTGGTACTCGGGGAGCCTCGGTCCTTTTGGCCAACGCAGTAAAGAATTACAGAGTAGCGAAGTTTAGGAAAAGCAAGATTTATTGACCTATGTCTCAAGAGAGAAATAGCTACACCAGAGAAGAGTGTAGCTTAGTAGAGATTGGGAGGCCTGTCACATCTGGACCATGCTGGGTGGTTACAAGGGTGGTGTTAGCTGATTGACATGTGAGGTCATTTTGATTGACAGTTGGCTATTATATAATCTACTGTCAACTGTGCATGTTCCTTCGCAGAATTCAGTATGTTATAATTAGATTCATGAACTGGCAGGCATGTGCATGACATTATAATGATGGTATAAATGAGGCTGAGGTGAAAAGGTCAGAGTACTCCTCGCTGTGCAAGTGTTCTTGGCTGGCCTAAACTGGCTGCTGTGCTATGATCATTTATTTCCCTGTACTCCAGGATGAAAGGGTATTGTTATTCAAGAAATGAGTTTTTGCGGGGAGTCTTAGGGGCAGGCTTTTTGGTTGGGCCATCAGTGTTGTTATTCCTATGGTTACTGAGCTGGGCCTTTGCTCCCGTCGCTCATGGCAACCTAACTACCACACATCAGGCCTTCGAACTTGCATATAAATAATGATTGAATATTACCAGTGTGCACCCTTACATTAATTTTATTTATAATATTCATGGCTTTATCGATATATTGCTTTATTTTGTAGGCTTTGGAGCTAAATTACCTGAGCTTGAATTTCACTCCATTGATTATTAGCCTTAGAACTTGAGTACGTGTCTTGATGGCTCTGTGCTTTTATTACTTCTTTTGTAAATTGAGATAAATTAGTATCTATCTCAGGTTATTGTGATGATTATGAGGTTAGGTACAAAGCTGAAAAATAAGTGTGTAGCACATAATACTCACTCTCAATATTACCTATTTATTATTATTTCCTCAAACTACATGCAGTTTGTAAGGTTTTTTTTTTTCATTAGATGTTCCTTACTGCTCTTCGGTCAAAAGTTGGTTAATATCACTCATTCTTACATCAGACTTAACTTCAACAAGGCTTACTTTTTAAGAATTTTTCTTTTTTCATCCTCTAAAGTAATTATTTAATTTAATTTCATCTTTTCAATATTCTATCATAAGATGCTATTGTATTAACAACAATATGTAAGTTAAATTAATTTAAGGGTAACATTCTATTAACACATAGGTAAGCATTTTAAATTCTAGCTACAAAAAATAAGTAAACCATTTATGTTCACCTTTTTATCATGTGAAAACACTGGGGACACAGAGATAAATAAGAAAAGATCCATGACCGACATAGTGGGAAAGACAAAAGTATTAAAGAGAATTATACTGTAGTCCAAGTACTTTTCTTCCCCATGTCAGCATTATCAACTATCGGGATTAAGCAGTTTGGTTTGCTGCTTGTTTTGAACTTTTCCACTATAAAGACTTTTACTGGATCAGATGTCTTTTCCCGTTGCCCCAAACTTTGTGATTGCAACTGTGATTGTCGTGGTTTTATTCTAGTCTTATGATTGTAACCATTTTTTTATTCTTTTTCTTTTTTTGTCCTCATGTATCTGGAGGGCAACAGAGGCTGGGATTTGTGCTGGCTGTGCTGATCAGCCAACAGACCCATGCAGGAATCAGGCTATTTAGAATAAACGTTTATTGTCAGGGCACTGGTGATCTGAGAAGGCAGCAGGTTAACACCTTCAAAAACTACCTTCCCTTCTCAGTCTGGCTTAGGGCGTTTAAGAGAAAATCTGAGCATTACTCCAGGAGCTATGGGACAGTTCTGGGGGAGCGGGGGGGTGGATCTGTTGTGCTTCGCGGAGCCATTCTGGCAATGTGGTCCTCCTAGGCATTAGCCACCCAGGAACAAAGATGGGAGCAGTCTGGAAAGAATGCTAGACCAGAAGGATTGTGGTCAGTAAGCATAAGGGCATTAATCATAAGTTTCAGAGCAAGTTTTCAGGTAAACTTCTGTTGCGTGATTGAGAACTCTAGAAATGGACTTCAAAGGAAGCTAACAGTCCCCAGACCATTTAGTGTCCAAAGACTGATGACCGAGTCCTCCCTGGACCTCCTCTTGACCAGCTCCAGGCGTTCATCAGAGCAGGCTGCGGAAGTGAGTTCCTCGTGCTGGCTGGTACCCTAAAAAGGAGCTTCCCACCCGCTCCTAGTTAATTCTTGAGTTTTACTTGCCTCCCCTCTAAGCAGCCTGAGAAACAAGCCAAGGCCAGAAGACAAGATATGGCCTTGGTCACCCCCTCCCCTCCAGGATGCAGCCCTCCCCCTTATCCTTTGTCCAGCCCTCTCCCTATAACAATCCCTGCCTGTAGTGAAGAGGCAGGACAGCCTTTGCGACAGAAATCCACTGTGCTCTCATGGTGCCAGCTCTTGAATAAACTACTTTCCTTCTACCATACTTTTTCTCCTAAGTTATTGGCTTATGGGAGATGAGCAGCTGGAGCTGATTTCGGTAACAATATGTGTCACCCTCCTTTCTCTGTCCAGAAGCTGCAGTGCTGATGAACATGGTAGAGAGATGTGTGCTTCCTCTCAGTGTGAGCCAGCAAAGAGCTTAAGGATGTTGGGGCTCCTTGTTCTTTCTCCTTAACCCCTTGGTCTTCCTCTAAGACTATCAGAACAGTCTACTCATGTATTTAACTATTTTCATAGACATTGGAGACAATTTCAGGAAGGAATTATAATGCAATTTCTCCTGAAGACTTTAATAGACTCTGTTATCTGAGTCTCTGCCTTAAGACAAAGAATATCATCCATGGTTTCTTGTTTGTTTTATTGTTCCTTCATGACTCAGCTTTTTGCAAGATTAGTGAACATCTCCGATCACATACTTTAACATTGTTCTCTCAAATTTTACCCCAACTTGAAGCAATATGATGTCCCTACCATCTGGGGAATGGTTTTTTAGTAAGGAGTCATCAATAGCATTTGTATTGCCATTTTGCAGAAATTCTCTGTGATATTTGACACTACTGAGCAATTCCCGCTTCATTAAAACTCTTTCCTAATTCACCGTATGGCACCTTTCTCTTCTTATCTAATCCTTTCTCTGTGATCATTTATTCTATGACTGTGAGCTCTTCGTTTTCTTTTGCCCATTAAAATGTGTGCTTGTCAGGAATCTACCTGTGGCTGGTGGCTCTCTCTTCTTTCTCATTCTCATTCCGATAACTAACTTATCTACCTCCAGGCTTCCACAGAAACATGAGCACATACCTTTCTTTACACTAAAATGAACTGAATTAATATGTTTACATGGCTATATGTCTCACTTAAATGCAGGATTTTTGGGGGATGGGGACTTTATTATCTTCATCATTGTATCCTAATCACTTAGTATGGTGTTAGGTACACAGAGAGGGACAGTAAACTTTTGTTGAAGTGAACTGAACTATTGTAAGATAAGCCAGAGAGAAAAAGTCAACATTTTAAAACTTTCTATAGAAAGAAAGGAATTATTTTCACACACACGCACACAAAATTGGAAAGCTAAAAATATTTGAGAGAGAAAAAGAGTAATAGAATGGGAATAATCTAATTTTGCACATACACGAAAAAGAAATAGATCTACCTATGTGGCAGCATTATTTTGATTCAAGACAGTGAAATTTACTAAAATGCTTTTGACTTTGGTTACTTTTTTTCTTTCTAACTTTACATTCCTCTCTTTCGATCACTCTAATGAATTAGGAATATATATATAAAATATTTGGGTTAAGCTATGATTTTGATTGTATGGAAATCTAACACTGTAGAGTTGCAGAGTTTTTTATGCATGCATTACAGGGTACATAAAATATTGGCTTGCAGCTAGATCATAATAGATCGGGTTGGCAAGGAAAACTATTTAGTGAATTTGCACAGTGAATTTACTCAAGTGAGTAAGTTTTTTGGGTGAAAATATGAGAAAATTGTGCCAAATTCTCATTATATGTCTCAGGATATTTAATATTAATTACACTGTAGATAAATAAGAATTTTGAGGTTACTCCTTTAGGCTAAGTTGAAGTAAATGAATGAATAAGCAAGTTTTCTCTATGTTTTAAGTAACTTTCTGAAATTACAGAATTTGCAGATAGAAATAAATTTAAAAGAGAGGGCCTCTGGCCTTCATTATAAAAGAACTGAGTAAATTAACTGGGAACACAGCAGGGTTTTATTATCAAGGAAGAAATTAGTTCAACATCTTTTTAAACACAATTTTGGAAACATGATGCCTAGTAGCCTCCAACTATGAGAGCGTCTTTAAAAATTCCTTCTGAATTTTTAAAATATAGACATTCACACCTGCCCCAGACTTACTGAACCAAAATCCCTGGGGGTGGATTGAATGGTCATATTTTCTGAAAAGGTTCACAGTTAACTCCAAATTTACCAAGGGGTAAGAACGGCTGGCAACTGAAGCGAGCAAATACTTAATGGGTTGTAAATGGTATAATAGTATGAAAAGGGTATTTCTTTTTTTTTTTAATTGGTGATAATTGACATACAATATCCTGTTAGTTTCAGGTGTACATAGCAGTAATTCAACATTTACATACCTTACAAAAAGACCCCCCGCCAAAAGTCTAGTTATCATCTGTTACCATACAAAGTTATTACAATATTATTGACTATATTCCCTAAGCTATACATTATACCCTCATGACTTATTTATTTTATAACTGTTTTTTATCTTCACCTATTTTACCTAACTGTCCCCGCCACGATAATCAATAATTGTTTTCTGTATCTATAAAGCTGTTTTTGTTTTGGACTAATTTAAATTATACAAATGATTATATAAATTTTGTGTTTAATAGCTATATAACATTGATAAAGAGTTCTTATGTAAAGTAAAATTTCTCAATAGTGGCTACAATAATAACGGGCTATTTTCAGGGGCCTATTTATAATGTTTTAATCTTATACGAGGTTATGAAGTATTTAAGTTTTGAATTTAATTTGTTGTTTGTTTTTAATAATATTTTCAACTTTTGAGGGGAATGCTAAGTGCACAAAGAATCATATTTTCTTCTCAGATTCATAGAAACCAGAAGTTTTGCCTCAGGTTTACTAATGATTTAAAGAGGCTAAGCAATCAAGGAGCGAAGACAGAGCCGTGGAAGACCTGGAGAACACCAAAGGCATTTTTTTTTTTTTTTGCATTAATCAACGTTATTTGTCCTAGAAGAGATAAATTCCCTAAATAAGTTACGTGTTATTGCATCAGAAGGTGGCAAATGTTTATGTTATAAAACATTTTTTATTCTATACCCCAGAAAATTGTATAGTCTCTGTGACTCTTTATGGAACTATGCATCGTAAATGCATAGATTCAGGTTGTACTCATAATAAATGATTCTTAACTCAGACTCCTTTCAAATGTGATTAATCTATTTATCTAAGGTTACTTCTCATGTCAAGAGAACATAAGAACCATTAGTGTCCCATCATCCTTCACAAAGAGAGTTAGATTGTTGGCCAAGGCTAACTCTTCTCGCTACCTACATCAAAAGCATTTAGGACAAAAGTCATCACAAAAGAATACAAGAGAGAATGTAGTAATTTCCCATATTGTAGCAAGGATTCAAATTCTCAAAAGCTTGGTAACAATGCTGCAAAGCAAAGTCTTGAGAGGCAAGTGTAGCCAACATAAAGAATTAAAAGCATAGTGATTGCTATATGTTTGTTGAGGAAAATTCCTATCATCAAAAAATTAACCATTTTAATGTTTCAAAGAGTTATTATCAATGCTCTAATAAGGTAAAAATTTCCAATTATTAAAATAAAAAATTTCAGTTTTAAACAACAAAATACTGCCATGGATTGTGATGAGGTCTATCTATTAAAAAATTAGAAATCCTTTTCACACAGAGCATACAGGAATGTTATTCATTGGCTTGTTTTTGTTAAGCATCTGTACCTATGTGAGAACATGTTGTTATTTGTAATTTTTAAACTCACAGCCAGTCTTTCCATACACATGAGTCTGGATAGTATGATATCCTGAACTTCCTGGGTAATCATACTTTGGGTCTATAAGGCACATGTGTCTCTTTCTTTTTTTTGTCTTACATGAGTTACTTTGCTTTTCCTTTCCTATTTCTTCTTTCTCTTCCACTTTAATGTCCCCTACTTTTTAGTCCTCATTTTCTCTTCTTTTACTTCCTTCCTTATTATGATAATAAGAGTTTCTGTTTCTGAAAATGCCCATTTATATATATTATATAGCATTGTTAGAGTAAACTATCTATGATTTGAAATTTGAATAAGCAAGAGACCCTTGACATCAGTATGCCTTCTCCTCACCTTCCTCATGCTAACATGAGAAGGCAGAATATTCCTAAAGTCTCCTCTAGTCTAAATGTTCTAAAAGTTTTGGGAAATGTTTTCCTTTTAAGTGCTGATGCTATAATGGTGGGACTGGCCCTTGAAAGTGGTGGCATTTGATAAATCTATGAAGCAAACCATTTGAAGAAAACTGACTCCATAAAGAGCTTTGGATATGTTGAGTCAACATGGAGAAAAACTCAACTTGTCAATTTGGCAGTACACCCACATCCACTTAATTTGATGCTTTTTATTCTGGTTTTTAAATTCATCTCGACTCAATAAAACACTTTAATAACAATTATATTTTTTGATTGCTCAAAGAATTGGATTTATTATAACAATATTGTTTAACTATACTAATAATTTATTTTTTATTGAATTTCCTAATGTACTAATTATCTGATCTGTTCCAGCATTGTCTTAATTGTTTCATAAACATTAACTCACTTAATTCTTTTAATGGCCCTGTGTGTAGAGAATTTTCTTCTCAGTGTTCTCTTAAAACACAGAAATTTTAAGTCCATTCTTGTTTTTGCATTCATTTGCCAGCTCTTTTTTAAGGAAAATATTATTTTCTTTAAAAAAATGCATGTTTATGTTGCAAAGCTTTTGAAGCATTTTCTTTCTTCGAATCACTCTTATAGGACTATATATACTTTTAAAGTAGGAAGTATAGAACATTTTTATAGTACTCTTTCCATCAAATATTGTTTGAAAGAATTTCAACTCATGGAAAGATACAAGGTTAAGTTTAAAAACAGCTTCAACAATATATTATTTTCGCATCATATGCAGTATGAAGTAATATATCCCAAATAGTCAGAGATAGAGATCATTTTAGTTTACTCTGCATCTTTAGAAATGGTCTCACATAAACTTTTATGCAAATACCTCTATATTCTCAGTGGTGATTTTATAGATACCTAATTAAAATACAGATTTAAGAATTATAATATACAGATGATGTATTATTGTATTGTACACTTGAAACCTATGTAATTTTATTAACCAATGTCACTTCAATTAATTTAATTTAAAAATAATAAAATATATACATAAGGAAAAAAGGAATTTTTAATATAATGTGTTGAAGCAAGGGCATTTTTATTATATAATGTCTGTTATGATAATAAAAAACTGCAAGTCAGAAAAATGATGTTTTGTCTTTGCACTGAAAGGAACTTGCTATGGGACTGAGTGAATCACTTAACATTTCTAAATTTCATTTTAATAATTTACTTAATCATTTCTATCATTATATAATCCCAATGTAATAAAAGCTGGAACTCTTTTTGAGAACCTAATCCTATCTACATTTTTAGCAATGGGTAAACTGAAAAGCATAAAACTTGAATAACTTCCCTGGGTAACAGTAAAAAGCCAATATAAACCCAGAATTTAGCTATGTTACTTTGGGTCTCTTTATATGTGTCCTTGGTCACTCAGGAATATGAATGTTGCGGTGAAATTCATCTTACTTTTATGAAAACAACTCAAGTGCATGCAGTCCAAAAATGAAAGTAAATGACTTCTGTAATCATAGAAAAATATGTCCCAATATAATTATAAAACAATAATCTAGCAGTAATAGGATAGCTAATACCAGAATAAATTAACTCTGAATGAAAAAAATTATGTGACTATGCAATTGATTCAATGAAAAATATTTCAGCATGTTTTTGTGCACAGGTAAAATAGAAGTTCAAAATATAAAAATTCTAGTTTCTTCCAGGATAAATTATTTCTCTATCTAATACTACTTTTTATGACTATTTTCCTTTGCAATGTTGGCATTGATTCCATTCCTATTAAGTTTGTACATATATTATAATGTACCGTTCTTAAAAATAATATAATACGCTAGTGTCAGGGTGGTTGTTTTTGTGCCTGGAGCAATATGACAATGGCCAAATAAACTAAATAAACAAAAAATTAAAATAATAAATCGAACAAAAAAAAGTAGAAGAGATTTTAACATAGTTTAGAGAGTTATACCTGATTGCAAGTTTAGTAAGTTTCCTAATGTGTAAAGAATGATTGTAAAAATTAAAATAAAACACTTCCTATGCATTCTATATAATACACAACATTACAATTGAAAAAAGGAAAAAGCTTCTTCAAGGTCACAGCTAGCCTGTAATAAACAACTGTTAAGGAGTTTGTTCAGATACTTACCATTGTTCTGATTTTCAAGCAAGCAAAAACTTCATTAAACTAAAGGCAATTAATTTTAAAATGCTTCAAATTGCAGCTAATGAGTCTACAAGATTCATTACCAGTGAAGGTCACAGAACTAACTAGATTCCTGAATTTATCTTTATCTTTAGTTGTACAACTGACTGAGTTGAGTACGGGGTGGGTGGGTGGGTGGGTTCTATTATGCAGCAATCACACTACCACCCAGAAACAGGGCTGCAGCAAAGCACTCAAGCTAGAAAATTGTCAGAGTGGATTCTATGGACCATGTGCATCATATTAAGCTCCAATTTCTTTTTCAAATGATTTCACTTTTTTTGTGAAGAAGTTTACTTAAATAGCAAAGTGTCTTATGCTTCTTAACATACGAAGGAATAAGCATATTCTAACATATTTATGTGCTATTTTTAAAATACATTGAGAATAAAATATTTTATTTTTGTGATTTAAAAAGTACCAAAAGCAGCTTATAATCATGAATGATATAGACAGAATGTGCCATATTGAAATCAGTGAATAGTACCATGTAAATCATCTTGTGGTCACAGTGGCTGACCCAGCTTTGAAAAGTATCCACTAATTATACTTTAATATGCATTGGTTTGTTCTCTCATTAATGTTTATATTCACTTATTTTTCTCTCACTTGGTTTTTGAACAATTGTTTACTCAAAAATAACTATCGAACAGTAAATAATTGATAGGGTGTTAGAAATAAGAAAATAAAAATAAAATGAGCTCTCCTCTAAAGAAATTTAGGCTATGTGAAAAAAAGTAAGGTGACCATTCCAAGTACAATAAAGTATAATTACAGCTGCTGTCAAAGAAGACTTCCAAGAGCACAATGGAACCACTAATGAATAGTCGATCAAAGTTACTAATTCTCACAAAAATGTGATTTTGAAAAATCTGCTCTTCTCATCTAGTAGTTTTCTACCGAAGCTTTGGTCTACTCTGAACTGTTAGGCCTTACCTGGAGTTGAAAGTCTATAAATTGTGCGTGAGTGTATTCACATGTGGTCAATATTCTGTTCACATTTTATAATATGGCATTTGGAAGTTATAAGATATATAGAAAGACTAGTTTAAGCCTATTGAATAATATTCACAATTTATTATGAGTCTTTTAATTAAAGCATTAATATTATTGACAGAAAGGAATTAATATATACAGTTGTGGAGAGAAGAATAGTCAGAACGTGTGGCTTATTGGGTGCTAAAGTTAAAGGAAATGAAGGTTTGGGGCTTACATAATTAGATTCTACCATTTGAAATAATGAAAACATTTGAGTAGAACTGATTTGAGGAAGAAACAAACAGGTAAGATTTGGAGCATATTGATTTTTAAATGCCTGATGACTTCTAATGGAGGATGCCCAGTAGTCCAACGGGTACATGAGGATGGAGTTCATGTCAAGACGTTGGTCATCATTTCCATCTTTAATCAGAGAGAGTGAAACTTAGTTTTGTGACTTTCAGATAAATTTGTAATTTATGTGTATTTTTGTCTCAGTGAATATCTGACATTTTCATTCAGAGTATCTAAAACACTAAAATTTTATTACTAGAAATTCATAAATGTGAAAAAAAGTAAATAAACTCTCAAATGATTTTTCTTTTCAATTGAGAACACTTATAATTCTGAAATTATTAAAGCTAAAAATTAGACTAAGATTTATGAGTGCCCTGTGTTAAAACATGGCCTGAAAAGAGAATAGCTAATGCACAAGAATCAAAGAGAGGAGCAAAGATCAAGGAAGAAGATCAGTTGTGAAGAGACCAAAGAGAAAATAATTTCAAGAAATAAGTGGTCAATGGTTTCAAATGCTTTATGCTGGTCAAATAAGAAAAGACTAAGCAATTCAATGCATATTTCATATCAAGGAAGAGACCATAACTTTATTCAATGTTGCAAGTAGAAGCCAGATTCCCAAATATTTAGCATATTTCAGAAGTGACAAAGTGACCCCAGAGATGCTAAACTATACTGTAGAGAAATTGGCTGAAAGGGGAAGGTGATTGGGGAGTAGCTAGAAAAGTTTATGGTCAAATAATGTGTTGTACTTTGGTATTTTAGTTTTAAGTATATTGCAAACATTAACAAGCTTTTCAGCTGGTAACAAAGAATCCAATGAAAAGGGAAAGATTGCAAATATAAGAGAGAAGAAGAAAAAATGATTGAGTAAAATCCTGGAATAAATAGAAATGGTCAAATAAGAATCTGAAGTAAATATTTAGTAAAGTGTGTGGCAAAATTGAACACGATTAGCAAATGCTTGTCCTCCTTCTAGAGCCTTAAAAGTAAATTAAAGAGGAAAAGATGACAAATTTGTAGAAAATGTCATCTGCTTAGAGAATTGCCTTTTAAAGTCATATTTTCATTTTTTATTTGTCCATTGGACATAGCATGTGATTCGGAATTATTTGAGTTCGAAGTTCAACTATGTATTAGTTGAGTGACCTAGAGCAAATAACGTCTATGAAAATTGTCCTTTCACTTGAAAGATTGAGACAATAATTGCTATTTTAAACAGTTTCTCTGGTAATTAAACAAATGTTTGCAAAAATATTTAGTAAAGTGTGTGGCAAAATCAAACACGATTAGCAAATGCTTGTCCTCCTTCTAGCAGGGTACACAAGTGAACAATTTGTTTTATTTTTTCATTGAATTGACCTTAGATTGCTAAAGAAAACACTCTCTAGGACTTTCATTATAATGTATTCTTTTACTCATATAAAATGTATTCGAACTAGAAAAAGAAATCTTTCCCTCCCTTTTAGCAACTTTCCTAGATAAACATAATGGAACAAAAAGTTACATAAAATAATAAACATGTCTCTAATTATTAATTTATTTTTTTATATTTCATGTATATGATGGATGGTGCAACACGAGAATGCATTCTAAATTATACTTAAGTTAATATCAGAAATTTTGCTGCATTAATCTTTTTCAAAAATAGATGGTTGCAGTTAGCTAATTCCCCCCTTATACTTAAGTCTTATTTAAAGCAAGACCGATTTGAAGAAGAAAAATCACAGCTGTACCTTCCTGGCATGATTTTCAAAAGATGGAGACAAGGAACAAAACTTTATTACAGTTTCTGCACAGCAAAGGAAACCATCAACAAAATGAAAAAGCATCCTACTGAATGAGAGAAAATAATTGTAAATAATATGTCTAATCAGGCACTAATATCCAAAAATATATGAATAACTCATACAACTCAATAGCAATCTGATTAAAATATAGATAATGATTTGAATACACATTTTTCCAAAGAAGACATACAGATGGTCAACAGGTACATGAAAAGATGTTCAACGTCATTAATCATCAGGGAGATACAAATCAAAACCATGATGAGATATCACCTCATACCTGTTAAAATGGAATAAGAAATAACAAATGTGGTGAGGATGTGAAGAAAAGAGAACCTTTCTACATTGTTAGTGGGAATATAAATTGGTGTAGCCACTATGGAAGACAGTATGGAAGTTCCTCAAAAAATTAAAAATATAACTACCATATGATGTAACAATTATGACTTTGGTTATTTATCCAAAGAAAAAAAACCAGTAATTTGAAAAGATATATTCACTCCCATCATCAATAAAACCACCTTTCTAAAACCTTTTGATCTCTTCTCATTAATTATTAAATAAAGTATATAGTTGCTAGCTTTATATGTTAGGACGTTCATGATCAATCTCTCTGTTAAACATTTTTAGGATCTCAATTTTTGCCACTCTTGGCTTTCATTCATTATACTCCACCAATATGGAACTATTTGCTATTCTCCAAGTCTGTTCTGCTATCTCCTATAACCATTCCCTTGACATCACGTTCATTCTTATTTGAAATGTCCTCCACTGTACTATTGTTTGCTCTCCTAACTCCCCACAGGAAATTGATTTTTTTTGAAGACAAGACAATTTTATCTTATTAATCTTTCGGTATTTTCTTCTCATAGCCTTTGACACAGCTAACCCTTAAAATTATTGAATTTTTATTGAATGCATGAAATAATGAAAGTGTGGTTAAATAGGTTTAAGAATTGATAAAAGAAAGCTAACACTCCAGGTTGGAATGAAGTTATACTATACCACATAATATTAGATCCTGGCTTTTATGTCGTGTTTTGCCTAGCTAAAACTTATTCTTAGCCAGTGCCCTTAATATTAACTTCCCTAAAAACAAAACTCATTTGTTAAATATTCTAAATTTCAATCAGAAATATTTGTCCCTTTTTATCAATAAAATTTTCTATAGTTTCATAGGCAATAGCCTATTTCCTGCCCTCTCATGTTGAGATAGATAGGTTTAAAAATTACAGATCTTAGCAAGAAAACAGCTGGCATGTATCTTGAAGTACTCAGATACCAAACGTTTACTCTATGTTTCTTTAACCTTGGACTGTGCTGTATCATAATTATTCTTTTCCCCTGCTTCTTTCAATTTCTTACACTTATTCCCTATACACAACCAAATTCAATGGTATCTGAATGAAGAGGGGACATGGTGCTCTTGGGGAGGATATGCAGACAAACATGTTTCAGATAGTTTAAGCTTTTTATATTCTCTTTCAGGTGTTTGAAATACCCAAAATAATTTCTAACTAAACTAACTTCAAATACTAAAAAGTCTCACATTGGAGAAAAAAGCAACATTTAACCACTACTTTACAACTCTAAAAGTATAAAATATAAAATACAAAATTTTGTTTATACTATTTTAGTGTTTTATGATTCATCCCACATATAATGAAATCTATAGGAAAGGTTCTCTTTCAGAAAAATGGAAGTATGGACCCAAAATATGTAATAGAGGTCTTTATGCCAAGTGTTACATGGCTTACTAATGTCCTTTAGTCACTTTAGCCCTTCCAGAAGTTATTAGCAGTCATTAATTTGTAACTCATAAGCAACTCCAAATCATATAATAATGATTCCACAAATATAAAATATGAAGCCTACTTGTGATTAATTTTGGAAACAGAATATTCATGAGTTGTTCCATTACTATTATGTATTTAAAACTCTCTTAATAACTACTTTTGGAGAAATAATTGACTCAGTCATTCAATCTAAACATGCATTTGATGGTTATTAAACTCAGATACATGTCTACAGAATTCAAATATCCAATCTTCATTAAAATTAAAATATGAAATCAACCTCTTATTCATAACATAATTGTACTGTGTTTTGACAAGTGTATCATCATAATCTCAGCATTGAGTTTAGATATGCAACTGTTTTCAATAGCCAGAAACATGTTTGTCCTTTTATCAGATAATTTGCTTAATACAAATGTCTTATGTGCCTATAATGAGAAATGCTCTAATAAAGTCGTAGAAATCCCAGAATAATTTGATGATGTAGAATCAACATTAAATACGCAATATTTTCTTCAATGCTTAAGATAGTCTGTGTGGGTGAAATGACTGCTAGTATATTGATTAGTGTCAGGTGATGTCTGCTGGGGCACAGATATGGAACTGGTACATTGGAAGGATATGTTAGAATAAGGGTTTTCACCTTGCAACTTACCATTCTGCTGTCATGAAAGGGTCATAGAGATGAGGATGTGACTGGAAAAATGTCCTTTCTCTCATTCATTAATTATCAAACTCAAAGTTCTCTATGAGAAATTAACTTAAAATAAAATTTAATCATTTTTCACTTGTTCAACAAATATTTTGAGTATCTATTATGTATAAACACAGAGCTAGATAATGTGAATACAGAAATAGATAAGTGAAAAATGATCTACGCCTTATGGACTTAATTCCAAAGGAGAAGACACACACAAAAAATAGCTATTAAACAATTAATTACACTGTGATAAGAAAAATGAAAAAGGACAGAAAGCCGTGACAGCATTACAAAAGAGTCCTGATGTAGTCTGCTAAGTAAGGGGAAGTTTCTTTGCAGTAGTATCATTCAACTGACATCTAAATGATAATTAAATCTGAGGTATCTAAGAAATGGAAGACAGGTGGAGAGAGTCACAGGCTCAGAAACATTTCATATGAGGGCTTTGAGATTGAATAAGATACTGGAAAAAACAGCAAAAAGAAAGTCTGTGTGATTGGATCACTGGGAATTGAAGAAAGCATAGCTGGAGACTTTGAGAAAAGTAGAAGCCAGGTAATGTAAATTTTTTGTAGGTTGCACTAAGCTTTCTGGGATATGTCTTAAGAAAAGTTGAAAGGTTTTAATAAGCTCTGTATGAAGAGTCATGACAATATAAGAACAATTGTCTTTTCTTCTTTCATTGCAGTAAATTAAGTTCCTTGAGCAGAAGCAGTTTGGGTGGACTGACAGGGCAGTGGATAGGACATTCACCAAATTTAATGATGGAAATTCTGCAGGGGCATAAAATCTTGAACAATAGTCTACATGCTGCGAATAATCCACTGCCCTCTTCATGATGGAAATGGAAGAAAGGGTCCTATGTAATCATCTTCCCTTAAGTGGATGAGTGGTTCTCAGGTTTATGGTACTAGAGAGTGAGCCGTGGCAGTAACCAGGTCAGTCTTTGTAAGAGAAGGGTCATGTTGGTGAGAGTCTGGATTGTCTCTGTTACCTGGAGAAGAATGCTGACCTATATGACAAAATGAATGATCTTGCCCATCTTGTCTTATTACAAGTCTTCTCTGCTTTGATAGCTTTTGCTGACCATCCACATGAGACACAAATATTCCTAGATTCTGGTCAAAAATTAAGAGGTCCGTTTATAAATGTCTTCCCAAACTTTTATTTTTGTCCATCCATTTATTTTATTTTTTCTAAATGTCTGATTATCCTATCAAAGAAATTATTCATAGACAACAGATCTTAGGTCTTCTCTCCTTTGAGGTAAAATTGAAAACGTAACTGTCCCAACTGAGGTTCTGACTGCTAAGAAGTTTACTTTATTCACTATAATTTAGTATTATGCAAAAGTGGGATTTCAGGTTTGGTATAGTATAACTTTTGCTGGTGCAAGTTAATCAGTGTAGTGTTATCTGTAAACTAGGCTTGGATATTTTTCTCATCAGATCTGTGGTCACAGAGATTACTGATGATGTCACGTATATGTTTTGAGATGAGGCGTGGAGGGGCAGCACAGTCAAGCTGTGAGTGTGAATCAACTAGTGACATAAATTGCTTATACCTGTCTGGATATACTTGAAATAATCTCATATGTACCACTTTTATTTCACGATAAAGTGCAGCTGGAAATGCCTATGTTTATTGCTAATAGTATATAAAATCTGCTAAGTCACCGTGTGCAGTTCAGATGAGATGACAATTTCATGTTCTATGGTTAAACATTTTAGTTTATTCCATTGTCTAGGAAAAAAGAAAAGAACAATTTGTCAAAGCAAAAGTAATTCATCTAAAATAGCACAGTTTTCTTCCCCTAGTCCTTAGGGGACATCACTGTGACTCTCCTAAGGGGCTTTGCCATAGAGTTGAACCAAACTTATCTTTGCAAAGATATTTAGGTTATCACTAGATCAATGGGGTAATAATAGGTAGATAGTAGAGCTGCATATACTGTATCTTATGTCATCTATAAAGTTGTCTGGGCTGCTTCAAAGTAAGCCTTCTCTGACTCCAAATGGGACAGAGAAATGCTACAACATATGATATGTGTTTCCTTTAAGTTTCTGAGAAACTTATCCAGCATTTGTCTTCTTGTTTTAGTGGTCTAAGAGATAATGTACAGAGAAGTGACCTTTACTGTGGAGTAGATAGCTCAAAAT
>NW_011888787.1:11391212-11450350 GCF_000151845.1 Pteropus vampyrus | reverse complement strand
AAGAAAGCATTGTAGTGTAGTGATTAAGAGTACAATTCTGAACCCTAACAGCCTGTTTCATACTCACTGCCTATTAGTTTGACAAATTGTGTAAACACTTTATGCCTCTTTATCTTCCCTTGTAAAACAGGGTGACACTAATAACGCTACTTAGAACGGCGTGCAATTTAAAACTTATGAATTGTTTATTTTTGGAATTTTCCATTTGATATTTTCGGACCACGGTTGACCTCAGGTACTTGAAACCATGGAAAGTGAAATCCTGGCTATGAGGTGACTACTATAAAGTGTTTGGTTTCTTCATTATGCCTGCTTTTTGGATCTCACCACTAACGCTGCATTCAAAATTTCTAATATTGTTTTGTTTAATTTTATTTTATGCTATTTTTATTTTTGTTTCTGTTTGTTTGTTTGTTTTGTATCTGATTAGGTGTACCCTGGCCCCATGGCCCTGCTCTAAATGCCAGGGTAACTAAGCAAATATCTAGTCTTTTTACCTTGTATACTAAGAAGTGAGTTCTGTATCCTATGAAGTCTTAAGGTTATATAAGGTAAATTTTAGGTTTAGATGATTAAAAGATAACAAAATGAACAAAATGATACATTTCTGCTTTAAAGGTAGTTAGTTCATATAACTAACTCATACTAGAGTAACCTTCTGGTTATATTTATTTCTTCTGGTCAATCTACCTACAAAAAGAGAATTTGTTAATCAACTCAAAATAAATATCTCAATCCACATTGAGATATTTATTTTGAGTTGATTAACAATTAAAAATAATTGTGAAATTTGCTAATGTGACTATTCAAAATTTAAAAATTGTGGGCTGTAGTGAAATGTCTATGGAAATACTTATTAAAATTATTGGAGTGACATTGGTTAATAAAATCAAATAGGTTTCAAGAGTACAATTCAATATGTCATATGTATATTGCATTGTGTGTTGACTACACAAGGTTAAATTTTCTTCTGTCACCATATATTTGACCCCATTACCCCGTCTACCTCGCCCCTCCCTCTCTTCTCTCCAGTAACCACTAATCCATTGTCTGTGTCCATGAGTCTCTGTTTGTTTGCCATGTTTGTTAATTTTAGCTTCATATCTCACATATGAGTGAAATCATATGGTTCTCAACTTTTTCTCTCCAACTTATTTCACTTAGCGTGATAATCTCAAGATCCATCCATGTTGTCACAAATGGAGATATCTTTATAACAAGATGGCTTAGCATTTTTTCCTTTGGTTTCTATTTGAAATCAAAAGATACTGTCCTCTCAGTATAGCGTGAGAACTGATAGTTATCTAAAATTGTTTGTAGGCAGAAGAGACATAAGCAAAATGCAGAGCTGTATATACCAAGTAATTACCAATAATTCATATTAATAAAATATTATAAATTATTTATATTGTACTTGCCTTATGAGCTGAAAGATTTTGCTATTTTCTAAATTGAAAATTATTAACTCTTCATTTTAATAGTATAGATATTTATTTCAAAGTCAAATTTCAAAGTTTAAATTAAATGTCCAGATGTGTTTTCACATATGCACTGTCATGCAACAGATGTGTTCTTTGGAAGGCTTTATATTCAAATTTAAGATTATTTAGTCACAATGTAAATGGCCCATAGAGAATTTTATATTTTAATTAAAGAATAGTTTTGTACAGAAAATAACTCTCTTTCAATTCATTTAATCAGTAAATTGCAATTTTGTAATTTCTGAAAAGGAATCACATCTGCTCTTTCTTTCATATTTTTTCTCATCTCACCATACAGCGATTGCAACATAAATCTGTGATGCTTGGATAAATCTACGGTCTGAAGCACAGCACGATTCCCCAACCGATCTCTCCATTTCAGTTCTTGACTCAATCCAATCTATGTTCTATAAGGCAAAATAATTAAGCTTTCAAAATGTAAATCAGATCACATTGTTTCTATGCAATTATTTTTGCACTGAAATTAGAATCGAATCCCAATGTTTTGCTATGACCCACAAGACCTTGATAATTTTCCTTTTCTAGCTCCCCATGACTGCCTTGTGCCACTTTCCCTATTGTTCAGTACACACTTTTCAAATTATTCACCTTTTAGATTTTACATTTATCAAGCATTATTTAGACTCAGAGTCTTTGCACATATCTATCATTCTCTTTAACGCCCCCCAAAATGCTAATAATTCTTCCTATTTTTGTACATCGTTTCAAATAGATGTCAACATTAGCTCTTCATGGAAAATTTCTACGAAGTTTTGTCATCCTGTCTTTAGCCTTAATATTAGATTCTTCAAAATAGCAATACGAAATTAATTTGATTTTAATTGTTTACTTTCATCGGACCTCTCTATCTAGATTTTAAGTTCTGTGAGAGCATGTACTTTGCTTGCTGTGCTTATAATTTCATAACACATACTAAGTAAAATGGCAGGTCCATATAGATAGTACTTATTGAATGAGTACAATAAATAAGTGAATGAATAATGTTTCATGATTAAATCCTTTTATTTAGATAAATATTCTTATATGTAATAATTTATATTGTCTTGTTTTAGTTGTTTGATTGTAAATAACTACGGAGACCTCACAAAAGTGATGAATAATAAACTGAACCAGCATTTTCAATGGTTTTACAAATCTGTTTTGTAATGGATCCAAGAAAAAAAAAGAACTTCTGAAAATTAGGTTGTGCTATTCCCAAGTAGTATAAAGTCTCCAAGAAATAGAACTATCCTGGAAAATTAGATTATGCTATTTCTTCAATAACAGTACATACATATTTAAAATTTATATTAATGTGTATATGTGTATATATACACATTATATAATAATATGTATGTAAAGAGAGAGATTCAGTCTATAGACGAGCAGATATTTTGCATATATTTGCAGACAGTGCTGAAAGTATATCTTAAAGTGCAATTCTATTAGAATCATAGCATTAATTTAATAATATAAAATGTATCATAAAAGCAAATCTATATAATGAAATGATGTGTGAAGACATAATATATACATATATGTATATACATGCATATGTATAAATTACATGTATGTTCATGTACATATTTGTGTATTTACATACATGTATCTGTGTTAGGATCTTGTTTCCATTTGGAAATATTTTTCCTTTTGCTCTGCATTGTGTGGAAGAGACACACAAAACAACATTTATAATCTAATATTACAAATGCTATAATAGAGTGATTTAGAAAGAAAACAAAAATAATGACTATCAGCAAATGCTTCTTATCATGAAAGAAAAGTTGTAGCTGAAACTTAAAAGATAAGTAGGGACTGGTCATAGATTAGAAGATTTAGTATTGTAAAATGCTCATACTACCTAAGATTCAGTATAGATTCAATACAATCTCTATCAAAATCCAAATGGCATTTTTCACAGTTAAAGAAAAACAATTTTAAATTTCAGTTGGAATCATAAAATACTGAATAGCTAAAGCAATCTGAAGAAAAAAGAGAACAAATGAATGTATGCACACTTCCTGATTTCAAAATATATTACAGAGCTACAGTAACTAAAATAATATGATACTGGCTTAACAACAGACATATAGGTCAAGGATACAGAATAGTGAGTCCAGAACTAAATCCATACATGTATGGTAAACTGATCTTAGACAAGAGAGCCAAGAATACACATCAACTGAAGAAGAGTGTCTTCAACAAATGGTGCTGGGAAAACTGTATATTCACATGTACAGGAATGAAATTGAACTCTTACCATACATCATACATAAAAATCAACTCAAAATAGAAATAGTTAAACATAAGATATGAAACTGAAAATTCTAGAAGCAAACATAAGGGAAAACCTTCATGACATTGGTCTAAGCAATAATTTATTGGATATGACACCAAAAGCACAAGAAAAAAGCGCAAAAATCTAAAAGTCAGATAACACCAAACTAAAAAGCTTCTGCACGCAGTGCAGATCATCAATAGAATGAAAAGAAAACCTAAGAAATGGAAGAAAATATTTGCAAACTCCATATATGATAAGGAGTTAATATTCAAACTCTATAAGTTAGTAAGAAATAAACAACAAATAACCTGAATAAAAATGGCAAAGGACTTGAATAGAAATTTCTCCAAAGACAAAATACACATAGCCAACAGGTATATGGAAAGGTGCTCAACATCACTAATCATCAGGGAAATGCAAATCAAATCTACAGTGAAATATCACCTCACACCTACTAAAATGGCTATTTAAAAGAAGACAAAAATCATTGGTGAGCATGTGGAGAAATCAAAAGCTTTGCAAATTGTTGATGAGAATGTAAATTAGTGCAGCTTTTATGGAAAACAGTACAGAGGTTCTTCAAAAAGTTAAAAACAAAACAAAACAAAACAGGACTACCATATAATCCAGCAATCCTACTTCTGAGTATATATGTATATATATAAATGGACTGAAATCGAGATCTTGAAATGATATCTTTACTTTTATATTCATTGTAGCATATTCACAAAACAGCCATATATGGAAACAACCTAAAAGTCTATCAATGAATGAATGAATAAAGAAAATGTGGTTTAGATATACAATGAAATATTATTCAGCCTTAAAAAAGAAGGAAATTCTGTCACATTTGAAAACATAAATGAACCTGGAGGAAATTATGCTAAATAAAATAAGCCAATCACAGGATAGATACTGCCTGATTTCATTTATTTGAAGTAACTAAAATAGTCAAACTTATAGAATCAGAGTAGAATGTTGGTTGCCAGGGGCTGGGAAGAGAGGAAAATGGAGAGCTGCTGTTCAATAAATTCAAAGTTTCAGTTATACAAATTCTAGAGATTTTCTATACAACATGGTGCCTTTAATTAGCAACATTGTATTATAGGGGTCCCCAGTGCAGTGCATGCCCTGTTAGGAACCTGGCTGCACAGCAGGAGTGAGCAGCCAGCAAGTGAGCAAAGCTTCATCTGCATTTGCACCGCAGCCATACCCCCAGAACTAGAATCACTGCCTCAGCTCCATCTCAGATTATCAGGCATTAGAGTCTCATAGGAGCACAGGGTCCTGGTGCCAAAAAGGTTGGGGACTGCTGCTGTATTGCACACTTACATTTTTAAGAAGGTAGATTTCATATTAAGTATTCTTACAACAAATAAATAAATAATGAATTAATAAATAAATAAATGTTGGAAACATTAAAAAATGTAAAAGGGATTATTCTGAGCAGCAGATAGAAAGGACAAAGGCAAATATGCTTGGGGTACATCAGATTGCTTGTCCGGGTCCTACTTAATATGTAATTGTTTATGTAAAATGGAGTAGACACAAATAAAACTTCTTTTTGCTTGTACTTTAAAAATACTTCATTTTAAATTAAACTACTATTTGCATCATAATCATTACAGTGATCTTTTTTTTAAACTTTCACTGATTCCCTAATTCTATCACAGTTTATATATTCAACAACATTAAAAGTTAGATAGAATATTACTTCTGGTTTACATATAAGAAAGATAAAAGTAAATAGAAAATTTATGATAATTTCTGACAGTTTGACTAAGAGATCAAATATCATCCTTTATTACTAGTTTTTTAAAAAATTGTTTAAAAACAAAAACACTTAGCCTTAAAATAACTCAGTAAAACATCATTTTAAGATAATTTTACATTTAATAAAATTTCAAATGAATAAGCATCCTGTCCGATTCAAGTTTCAATACACAAATCTGCAACATACAAAGGAACATAACTTACCTTGATACAACATCGTTATTTGTTAAGATAAATTAATAAATGGCACCTTTGGGCACAACCAATCTATTCAATTGCTGTCAGTGTTGATTAGAATATCTTTCTAAACTGTAATAAACCGTGAATGTATTAATATATAATAATGTCTTTTGTTTATTTAATGTGATACAATTACCACTTATTCATTCTACCAATCATGATTTTCCATGAGTGATTTTGTCTCTTGTTCAAATGAACAAAGCTATTAGTCACATTTTATTGTTGCTCAAAGCTATTATTTACTCTGAGCTAGAGATCCTGTGGTGATTTAAATAGGTAACATGCAACCTCACTAATCAGGTTTGTTCAAGAAATGTATGATTAGTAATATCTGAAAGAGAAAGATAATACAAATGAAGACAACATAAATTGAATCAGTGCATTATACTGGCTAATTTCAATAATATTCAATTCAAATTTTCCATGAATGTTTTTCTACAAAAGAGTACAATATTCCTAATTTATTAATACTTGGTTTTATAAGAACTTCTCTTTTATAAAACAATTATGTTCAAACTAATTGAATGTTAATTATATCAATAAGGGAATCACATTAATTATTAAAATCCTTTCTCTTGATTTTCTAATAAATTATGACTTTTAAAAATTTATTTTCTCTCATTTGTTGTTTTTATTTCCTAAAGACTACATATTTTCATATTTATCAAATAATTATACCTACTATTACCAAATTGATTTTCTCATTTCCATTGTGTAATGGTTTTAAATTTCAAAATTAAATTTTTTTTCAGATTTTAGATTACGTCTTGTATTTTCTTCTTATATCTCGTGCTATAGTAATGCATTTCTTTTATTTCATAACTATAAAAGATTTTAAATATTTCTCTAATATAGGTAGAATAGTTATAACATAGGAGGAAACCATCTATGGAGAAGTTGAACTTGCTCGTTTAGAGTAGTAGTAAAAATTACTCAAGTTGTGTGTTCACCAATGCATTCAGAAAACTTGACTTGTTATTAAAATGCTTTAAACATTTTGAGCAAAGGGATCAAGTCAGATAAAGAGGTTTTTAAAAAACATTGAAATGTGGTATCTGAATTTTTAGGTATGTGACCACTAGTAACATAACCATGACTTATAATTCTGTCATTGAAGTTGTATCATCAGAACATATTTTACACGAAATTTAAACTTTGAATCATTTATATTGACAAGGTAAGCCTTCATAATGTTATATAACCCATTGTTCTTGTTAAAGTACAAACAAACAATACAAAATTTTCTACATCACTATAATGTTCAAATTGTACATTTCTAAAATAATTGCAAAGAAAACTTTGTTTTATTTTCCTAAAATTTGGTTATTATATCATTAGCCTGTTCCTGAATCTGTCATACTATGGGCATCACTAAATAATGGTACTTAAGCTACTTATATTGCCATAGATTCACTAAAATTTCCCAGCAAACATCTTTCATTAACGTCTCATAATTGCAGAAACATTTTTAGTAATAATGATAATCACATTTCTATTCTCTTTAGTTGACAGTAGACAAAGTGTTCAAACAAGTTGCCACATGTGATTGAGAATCAGAGTTAAACAATATCTTGACCTATCTGTGTCCCGTAGTAAAGACAGATTGACTCGTCACACACATGGATGTCACGGCAATGGTAAATACCTACAAGAGGTTTTAAATTCCTATTCTTGATCACTGTACTTGTAACTACATTATCAGGAACAGCATTTTGCTGCCTGGACCCAGTCCCTGGACTACACTTATTGTAGCATTGCTCTACAGGAATGAAAATTTAACACAACTAAATGTGTGTAACTTCTTTTCAAGGAACAGATTATTCACTGCCTCATTGAGCATCAACAACATTTCAGGTACGTAATAAATCACACATTGACAGGGTTCCTGCTCAGTAGTTCTATAATAAAACAGAGATAAACAGAAAAAAGGATATAATTATATGCATTCAACAGTGAGGCAAATCAAAAAAAAAAGAAGATTTTCAAATAAGGACATGCTCTTCATTATTCATTTTTATACCTGTCATATTAAAGTCTTTCAGCTAATAAAATGCAAACCAATGAACTACTAGGCATTTTATACTCAAATTATACATTGAGTGTATGGTTCTAAGTAGCTTTTTGTTATTCCTGATAGGAGAAAATCTATCTTGCCAACATTTAGAAGGATTTGTAGGCCTTTAAATATTTAATAACCCTTTGATTTTTTCTAATTGAAGCCCATGTTATCAATACAATTAATAAATAAGTAGAAAATACTTTGAAAAATACCATCATGACATTGTGATTGCTATTTCACTTATATTTCATCACATAAAATAATTAGGATAAGTCTTTTTATTTTGGAAGGCCTACTCTTTTGGTGCTGTAATTTGTGAAACTTGGCAAAATTAAAATATTCTGGAAGAGAAAGCTTGGTTTTTTCATGTATTATATCTATTTTTCTAGTAAAAACAGTACTGCTTGAATTTAAATATTTGATAAAATATTCAATAACTTCAAGATAGTTGGGTTTCCTGTTTGTTTTAATGATTTGAGTCATATCCATTTATTAATAAATTTTCCTCTATAGGCAAATTATGTCCTTTGATAATTGTTATATCCAATAAATATAATACACAAATTATTTACAAATATTTATTTATTATTAGTACTAATCATATTTATAGTGTTACCCATTTCCCTCATTTGGCCATTTATGGTAGCAGGTTTCTATTTTAAAAAACGAATTAATATGTAAGATCAATGAGAACAAAGATTCAGAAATTAGGACAATAATTGGCATATAATTTTTACCTAATGAATAGTTGTTGAATGATTGAATGAATGAGTAAATTTGAATATTGGCTCTATTGCTAACTAGGGATAATAAAATTTGTCTTCTCAGAATACTTTGAGAAGGTCTTGTATACGCAACTCAATCTATCTTTTTCCTTTGAGTCTTTCTTGTGACAGTTGTTTCTCTGAGTCACATGCTTCTGTCAATGATTCTTTGTTGTGCTATAAATAGTCATTTTCTCTGTTATGTGCCATTGCCTGGATCTATAGACTGTAGATCTCTAGATTAATACTTCAAGTCCCTTTAAAGAGGTATCTTTGGGTTTGATGTTTAATTAATTTACAGCAGACTCTGAACATTTTAGGATTCTATAGCTCACTTTATATATATTTATTATATATTTTAAATATTTACATATATATATATATATATCAAGCTTACTGACTGAGGAAAAAATATAGATTGAAAAAATAACAAATACTAGAATTACTGGATTGTACCCTAATCATTAATTTTGCTGTAGTTAAAATCTCCTGTATAGTTATGTACTTACAGGCTCCTTATGATCCCAATGACTCAAGAAGGACTCCAAAGATTTCTCTCTGAGCAACAGAAAGAATAGAATTGCTATTCATGGAGACTGGGAGGGCTATGAGAGAAGCAAGTTTGGAAGAGAAAGAAGCAAGCTTGTTTTTACATGTGTTAGTATTGAAGTACTCTCCAGCTTTTCAGAATGGGAAATCAAGTAGGCAAATGTATACATTATCGGTAATTGGGGAGTGCTATGCTGAAAATATAAATTTTAGAAACATCAAATTATACATGATATTTAAACTTACAGGACTGGGTGAAACTACAGAGGAATTGTGTTTTAAAAGAGAAAGGATTGACAAGGAACAGCAATAGCACTAAGAAAGAACTTCTAGGAAAGTAGAAGGAGGACCAAGAGAAATGGCATCTAAGACCATGTGAAGAAAGATTTTTCCAGAGGAAGGAATGCTTTCCTATGAAGAATGTTGCTGATAAGTGCAGATTAGCACTGGAAATTAATAATTACATTTATCAACCCAGATATTATTGGTGTTCTTGACCAGTGCAGTTTGGGTGAAATGGTAGAGATGATTAAAAAGGAGTTTGAGAAAGAATGAAAGAAAATAAAGACACTGAAATTTGAGTACAGATAACTCATTGAAAACCTTTTGTTACATAAAAGCACAAAGAACTGGGAGGTCACTATATGAGAAATATTATGGAATATTTCCAAAATGATGGTAAAGATTCATAGTAGATTTAAAAAAAGATGTTAATGGAGAAGATATAGAAAACAACTACAGAACGATATTTTTGATAAAACATTTTATTATTAGAAACTGTTATTTTAATATTCCATTTAAAAATGTCATCAATAATTAAAGGAAAACTCAACCAAGGCATTCACTCTGTTTATCTTCTTGTTTTGAATAAAAATAAGAAGGAGAGAAATGTTCTAAGGAAAAAAAATGTTGTTTCTGAAACATATATGCCTTGCTGTGGTTAAAGGTTAACAACAAGTTCGCTCTGCTACTAGAGAGAGGACAGAAATGTTCACACACACACACACACACACACACACACACACACACACACAGTTACAGCAACTGTCTCTTTCCAGAAATTTTATAATTCTACCGTGACATAAGATAATTTAATTTCTGCAGTCTCAATTTTTAAACATTCAAAAACAGGAATATTTTAAGTGTTCCTCATACTGGAAATTTTAAAGAAATATATCCAATTTGTGAGACAAATAGTAAAGATTTATGTTAACCCAGTGGCATTACATGAGCCAAATTGACATTTTGGTCAATTAAAGGTTTTACATTGTCCAGTTTTCAGTTTTTAATGAACATTGTATCTGAGACATATAATTCACACCTACTAGAAGTTCCTGTTAGAGGAGTAAATATAGCACTAGATCCATCACAATTTCATATTACAAAGTTTCTTATAATTTCATAGATATTGATGGGTAGTAACTCATAATGAGCTTTCATTATATGCCCAGGATCTCTGCTAAGGGCTCTGCATGTATCCCTTCATTTAAGAAAAAAAACAAACAAAAACAACAACAACAACAACAAAAAAACCAAAATAAGAGGTTAAAGTATTTAAGAAAAATGTCTAAGGTTATATTTCTAGTTTATAGTAGATTTAAAACTTAACCCCAAGAAACTTTTCCTCTAAAATCTGAATATCTGGAAATTAATAATTACATTTATCTGTTTCTTTTGAAGTAATCAATGAAGGAAAGAACTGAGGACATTTGAAACTCTGTTGTCCCTTTAAAGTTAATTCTAATTATGCACCATAAAAAAAAACATGTAGATAGACAAAATCATTTGAATAATTTCTAGGTTATTTTTACTGCTCGGAGTAGAAGCTGTTCCCTGAATAGGAAGGTGAAATAAGTGATGATGGGAGGAAACAATTAAGTCGGGGTGAACCACCAGGAAAGCAAATAGTGATAAGCTTTCTCCACGAACCTGATTAGAGGCTGTACTGAGGGCAAGATTTCACACAGACTCTATCTACTCACGTCACTAGTAACTACTTCACTTTGTATTCTTTGTCCCTTAGACATTTATCCTATTTCCAGTGCCATGGCTGCAAATGCTTTCTTTTAATACATATTTGTTGAGAACTTAAGTATATGCCAGGCACTCTGCTAGACACTGGGTGTATGATTAACACAGTGTTTACTCTCAAAAGTACACATGCTCTACTAAAGAAAACACCACCAACAACAAAAAGAACAATATCAACAAATATCCAGGGATTCAGGTAAAATGACAAAGATGTTAATTTAATTAAAGTGTAACCTTTTTTGGATGATTACAAATAGATTGAACCTCAGCAAAAAGAAAGTCTTCTTAAACCAAGTGAGAAAAATACAAGGGATAAGACAAATTAAAAAAAAAAAAGTTTGATAACATCAAAATTAAACATTTCTTTTCAGAGAAGAACATCTTGGGCAAAGGTAATCAGTGTAGTAGAATGCAATAGGAGCACAGAAATTAACAAGAACAAAAAGAAAAGCAAAATCCAGACGGCCCAATAGAAAAATTAGGTGAAGAATGTGATGAGATAGTAACCAGAGAGCAACACATAATCAGAGAAATGAGAATGTGAAACAATACCAAATATTAGTTTAAAGCAATCAGAGAGACTGAATTAAAAAACTGTATAATTCAAATATTTACCTAGGACTTAAATGTAGAGTAACTCTCACACACGGCTCTTGTGAGTTTTTATAGTGCAGCCATTCAGATGACAGAGTCACTGTGGCTAATCAGCCAAATTAGATATGAAAAACTGACATTATTTAGCAGTTCTGCTCTTGGGTTTTTATCTCAAAGAATTCTCACCCATGAGAGGACACATACTCATGAGGATGTCCATTTGAGTATTATTTTTGGTAATAGGAATTTGTAGACAAAATTGGGTGTCTATTGCTTAAATAGTGAGTACCATAAACAATTAGGAGCAACATAGAAAATGCACACATGAAGAAGATGCAACTTAAAAATATACTATTGATGGAAAAAGAAGAGAATGACATATGTAACCAAAGAGCATTTACATAAATTGAATGTAACATTAGATATATTAGAATTACCGCCTATGATGGAGGAGAAGAGATGGAATGAGAAAGTGGGATAATGAGAACAAATAAATAAGTAAATTAAAATGATGTTTATGCTCCCTGAGCTAAGTAACATTATCACAAAGCACTGTTTTTGAGGTCTCATAGAGAAAGAGAAAAGAGATTAAATGAATGGCGTAATGTGATGTGGCAAGTAAAATTAATTGCATGATGCAAGATAATGCATGCAGTGCCGCCAAAATTCAAAACTATACCTCAATATTAAGAAGCCAACAAAGAGAGTGAACATCTAGTCGGTTTGCACAGTAAAACACAATCACAAGGAAAATGAATAAGCTTTAGGACATGGGCATTCTTAGACTCTCAAACATGGGACAATTAGTCTGCCACAATGATTTTAAATGCCCACAATTACCAATTTCCTTATATTGATCTGTATTCTTTAGTCTCATATTCCTGGACTTTGTATTATATGAAACATGAGGACGGGCATGCACTCCTTTTAGAATATATGTCAGTATTCAAGGGGACAAATTCTGCACCAAAATTTGAGAAAGAGCTGAGTCCAAAAAAGTGGAAATTAATTCAGGAATTCTGCTTCACAGAGGACTGCTTTTGAATTGTATGTAATAGGTTAATAATTTTAGGAAAACTACTTCCCTATAGTAAAAATTATAAGTTCTACCATGAATCAAAACCCACTGTGGCTGTATTGTAAGGTCATAGGTGACCCTAACCTGAGATCTCTAGGCAGTCCAAGTGTGCATTAACTCAGTGTTTTCTAAGATTATAGTTATAGCAGAAATGAAAGCATATAGCTAGAATACTCCCAAGGCTTATATTTTATGCAGGCAGCACAGAACAATGATTATAAATCTCCTTATAGACATAGCAAAAACCAACCTTACAAATCTGCCTTTGCTTTAGGTAGCAGAGAGGTTAAGGATATGTTAGGAATTTTTCTAAATAATTTCCCAACATCTTGATAAATGAAGTCATCCATCATGACTAATGTGGACTAACTGAATGGAATTAATTATTTTGCAATCACGATCTGGTGTAGAGATCAAGGTCATGTTATTACATCAGCAGAACATAGACCAGTTGCGAATTATTCTTGATGAGACATCCAATTTTTAAATCTTGATCCAGTAGTCACTGGTGGCCTATTAGCTATTATAGATTAGAAAGCATTTTATACAATACCGTTATTCACAGCTCCTACATACTGCCTCTGTGAATTATAATAATGCACATGGTTTAGGAAACTAACCTCTAAAGAATATTAAACATCTGGGTGGCAGATTAAAAAAATTATGTGTGATTATTTAGATATACTGGAGTATTTAGCATTTATGACTTTATAATGGTGCTTCTCTATATCTTGAAATACACATCATCGTGTATGCTCACCACTCTGTTTTTAAGTGCAAATAAATTTCAAATTATATAAATATTAGATGAAATTAAATTAATTCCTTATTCATTTTCAATTTATGCATGCAAAGTTACATGGAGTTGCCATTTTTCTTCTTTGTGATACAGTTATAGGCTGTTATTGATCTGATATTAACAAAGATGTGAAGCATGGAATAAGTGGTCTCCAAGATGAATCTGGATTTCACCAAGTCAACCTAATATGACCTGACAATTCTAAAAGTTTTGTTTGTTATTAACTCAAAAACTAAATAAATCAATGTGATATCAACAAATATCCCATTATAATAATAAACTAGTGAAAATTAGGTACTATAAATTTAGTTCCTAGACTGCATGTTTTTAAAGACAACGTTTATGTCTTTTTTTAGATAAGGAATTACTAGCACCTATAACTGTGTCTAGTGTAGAGTAGTTCTTCAGCACTTACTTAGCAAATAGATGATAAACTTGGATATCCATGTTTCAAGATCTCTTGTATCTAATACTGAGTAGAGGACCATCCCAACTTTTATTTAAAAAATTTTTCTTTTTTTATTTCAAATATATTACACCATAAAATTAAGGACTGTTATTGAAGAAATCATTACTATCATTTACATGTTTCAAATCATAAGTTTTAAGTTTGTGTTATATTAAATTAGTATATATTTTAAGTAAATTGAGCAACACCACATGCATAAATTATAATGTGTGCTAAAAGGAGTTTTGCCTATATTACTAAGACTACTTTAAATGACTATTTTTAAGGGTCAGTACAAAGTTGGGGAACATCATGTAATATATATGTATGTATGCAATAATATGTGTATATTAGGGAGAGGGAGAGAGAGAGGAGGGAGAGCAGCAGAGAAAATATATTTTAATAATGCATGTTCTGAGGAGAGAACTAAATTATCAAGAGATATACTATGACTGTAAAGAAAAATGTAAAATAAAATATTACTTTAAGTCTTTAAATGTATAAGAAAGCTAAAAATATGATGATGAATTAGTAGGCTAAAGTAGTTTTAAAAATGCAGTATGTGACAATCTACAAAAACTTGTCATTTGGTTTTAAGGAACTATCAGAGAAAAATGAACACCATATAAAGTTCAGACTTTGTTTACTTAAATGCCTGATTGGATCAAAGTCACCTGCTCATACTCTGCTGCCAGATGGAAAATTAAATCATTTCTGGAAGCTGTTAATGTTTTCTAGTATCTTTTCATTCATACACAATGTATGGCATACAGTGAAACAATATAAGACATGACAGGAAACAGGACCAAATGATCAAAAACCAAGAGACAAAAAAAAAGAACAGAGCCACAGTTTGTCTAGATGTTAAAATTATAGACATAGTCTGTAAAACACAAAAACTATAATTAATATGCTAACACAAAGAATATAAGGTATAAAATCTCACAGAACTATCTTTAAGAAATGTGAAATAAAAATCCTAGAATTCAGAAATGAATTACTGAGTTAAGTCAATATATATATTATAATAGCAGCTTAGATACAGCAAAGGAGAGGACTGTTGCAATAAATGATAACTTAAAGGAAAGTATCCAAAATGAAGCTTGGAAAAGACAAAGAACAAAAAAAATTAGAAAATAGTTTTAAAAGTATATGAAGAATGAATCTAAGGTTTAACTTAGTCTATTCAAACAAAAAGAGAGTAAAAAAGTATGTCAGATGTGATATTTGAAAATGAATACCAGTTGAAAAGTTTTGGGTGAAAAATATCAATATTGAGCCACAAAATCAAGAACTCTATGATCCCCCCAAAAGTGCAAATGCAAATAAAACCACACATAGGTAAACAATAGACAAGCACTTGAAAATTGAAAGCAAAACAAAAATCTTCAAATCAGACAGCAGGAAAAAATAACATTATCTATGCTATTCTTTAAATATAGGTCTTGTCCACATCGAATGCAATTTCACTCCCGACCATCTCACCATAGCTCATAAATATACACACTATGATGTGTGTTTAAAAATGGTCATGGAATATTGTTATCCCTAAATTAGAATTAACTTTCTATCCTTTGAGAGCTGAGTTGACATATTATGGCATTATGTTAAACTGGAATACAATACACAGTAAAAATGCACAAAGAAAAAAATACACAGTAAAAACTATATCGAGTGGAAGAAACGAAGCCAGACTCAGAGGAAGAAAAGGTACAAATTGCGTAATTTTATTTATATAAATTTCAAAGCAGGTCAAAATCTAACAAAAGGATAGGAATGATTATCATATTCTATCAGAAAGAAGGAACGAGTTGTGACCAAAGAAGAGAAAAGATGGGCTTCGGGGACTCCTGGCAATATTATATTTTTTTGACCTAAGCAGTAGGGACACCATCATTATAATTCATTATTAAATTGTGCACTTATGTATTATGTACTATGTGTGTGTACACGTGTGTTGAATTTCAAAATGAAAATAAAAATGTTTTAAAAATTTATCAACTTGTATTAGTTTTATATTGCTGCCACAGAAGATTATTGTCAATTTATTGGTTTAAAACAACAAAAAACATAATCTTACAGTTTTGTAAGTTAAAAGTTTGACACAGGTCTTGCTTGACTAAAAGCCGGGTGTCAGCAAAGTCTTGTTTCTTCCTGGAGGCTCTCTGAGAAAATTTTTTTTTTTTTTTTTTTTTCTTTTCTAGCTGTTAGAGGCCTCCCACATTCCTTGATTCCTGGCTTCCATCTTCCATCTTCAAAGCCAGCAACATTGCATCTCTCTGACCATTCTTTACATCTCTCTCTGACTCTCCTCTTGTGCCTTCTTCTTCCATTTTTAAGGATCCTTGTAATTATACTGGTGTCAATGGATAATCCAGGTTACTTTCCTTATGTTAGGTCCCCCGATTAGTGACCCTAACTCCTCTTTGCCATATAACATAACATATTCACAGGTCCTGGAGATTAGAATGTGGGCATCTCTGGGAAGCTATTATTCTATCGACAACAACTCTAAACAACATTTCACAGTAATTCAAGAAACATTGCTATCCCTGGTATGTAATGATGGTGCGTGCCCTGGCCTAGGGTCAACAAGCAAGACTTGAATTTTTTCAAGTCTGATGAACTATTTGTTACTAATGAAAGAATTTGTTTCAGCAGAATGAGGTTAGTTAATTTTCTCTACTTTCCTCTTGACTCTTCTTAACTCTGTGAAAACTAACAAAATTTTTACCAATTTTAATTTTTTTTAAAAAATAAATTTTAAAACAGATAACGTTTGGCCCGCATACCTTCATGAATCTTTCCAAGATATGTCTTCTTTTTTTGGTGTATTAAATTGAAAGGTTTCATACAACATATTTTTATAAATATATACCTTCACAACACACAATACCCTTCCTTTGATGTCTAATGATTGGAATTTTCAGTAATTTGAACCCAACTTGACGTTTGCAGAGAATATTTTTATATATTTGGAAGAACAATACTTTAAAACATTTTTAATATGCTAAGTGTTTTTTATATTCCAATAATCTTTTTAAATACAAGTATCAGAAAATTGTTAAACTGATTTTTAAAATTCTACTTGGAAATTCATGTTATCTGTCAGTTCACATATTTGAAATTTGTGAAATATTTACTAATTAATTTATAATTCATAACTGTTACTAATTTATACAAAATCACACCTGTTAATTTAAATTTGACATATCGTGTTTTATTTCCCTGTTTTCAGACATATTTATTTCTTACAATATATTTTTGAGAAATATACTTTTCTGCAATCATTCCTTTTCTTCTCATGTCTTAATTTTTATGTCTAGCTCCAATCCTGTGTTTCATAACCACTCTATTTTTCTTTAATTATTTTTTATATATTGAGTTTTCTCCTTTTGGTCAACTATTCCTTACTCCTTTGTTATGATCACTAAAATACTGCTGAGCCCCTTGGCTAAAGCCCTTTGATGCTCATCACAGTAAAATTGTGCAAATGACCTCAAACAGCTTATTTCAGATGAGCATTCCAAATTTCTGATGTTTATGCAAATTTTAGCCTAATTATCCAAAAGTTTTTAGAACAATGACCCCAGAAGTGTGACCCTTCTCCATAAACATCTTCCTCTACTAATAGGCTCTGGAAGCCCTCTTTCTTCTTTCCTCCCATGTAAATGGAAATTGCTGAACTTCTGTGCACTTTAATGTTATTAAAAACCAGAACCAGTGGGGAGTCTTAGCAGAGGCTGGTGAAATATTTCCAAATTGTCAAGTAAGGGAGAATGTCTAGGTCATCATCACCTCTATGTTGCACTTAGAAAATTTGCCAAAAAGAGGAGAAATCACTCATTTGCTTTAAGATGTAGTATATGTCCTTTATCTGACCCTGAAGACATTCAGATAAGAGTCAGTTTTTAGCATCATTTCAGAGAAGTTAGTTATCTAGAATTTGCCTTTGTATTTCAAGAAAGCAGTTCTTTAAAAAACTTTAAAAACAAATATAAACATAATTAGACTATAGGTGCCTATAGGAAAAAATTTTTGTTTGAGAGGCTTTGTGCTCATTAATTTTTTCAAAGATATATAAATATATTTTACTATGTTATCGAATATGCCACAATTGTACATATAAGAGTGAACATGTGATATATATCCCTTTGTGAAGTTGAATATTTAAAAGCAAAATATCACTAAGTCTCAGATGTATAAATAAAAAGGCATTTTCTCCAGGGAATTCTAAACTTTAATATTAATGTAGTACTGTATATATGTTATCATGTTGTAAATAAGATTTTTTTTTTTTTAATCTCAGCACTAGACAAATTCAATTAGAAATACAAACATAAGTTTTAAATTTATTTAGGATTTAAAACTGAATAGGCTGAAATTGTTGGCTTTTGTGAATATGCTTTACTAGTTCACTGTTGAATAAAACAAGAATTAGAATGAATGAAGTTTTACTTTGAATATCAATTATTAAAATTAACCAAGTTTATCAAGCCTTACTTTTTGCTGGAAGACACACCACCAACATATTGTTAAGTGATCACTATGAAAACCAATTCTTCCACTCACGGAATTTAAGAAGCATACATATCAAATAAATGTGAAACAAAGGGGTCCACTTTTATTGTCACTGAAATTGTTCTTTGCAATGTCAAAATATAATGCCCAATTACTTTATTCCATCTTCACTGAATTCAAACTTTATAAATTAGCATGAAACTTCGCAGTTTTCATAAAGTTGTTTCTCTAACAGTAGAGATTTAAAAACCCTCTGTGGAAGTATAAGTTGGAAATTGCCTGTTCAAAGAAATTTATGATTTTATTACAGCTGCATATTGACTATTCTTCTAGTAACCCGCAGGCAGAAAGTAACAGTTTATTTATTCAAACTGCAAATGAAATTGGGCAAGAAAAGTAATTAGCAAGCAACAAAAAAATAATGGAAAAGCACCATAAAAGCAGTTTGGAATTTATGTGGGTTGTCAGATCATTATAAAAATAACACTTTAATTTTAAAAAGGTAGAAAACTATATATATATATATTTTTTCAACCAACTATCTAAATATAGGTGTAGATGTTTCAAAGAGAGACAACCCTAGAAAACAGGAGCTTTGTTTCCTAACTTTTCAGGTAATTTAAAATACTTCCTAAGATAACAATGTTTGTTGAATGAATCGATATTCATCGCAGCTTATGAATTATAACACTAGTATCATACTTAACTCACCAGCAACGCCAAACTGTCCAAACACCTCTGCATTTCTGACATCTTGAGCTTCCATCTTTGCCTTCTGTCCCATGCTCTTTAGAAATCAGAACAAGTTTTAAAGGAAAAAAGAGTCGAATGTGGTTTATTGTTTATTGTCTCTTCCTTTTCATTGCAATTCTAGTTTAAGTGTCTTTTATGGATACTCAGTTTCCTGCGTGGGTAACGGATCTGAAAATGGGCTGAACGAATTTTGGTTCACTTCTTCAAGTGCCTTCCCATCCCCTTATCCAATGGACCCTCAAATCTTATCTTTCTCATCGGTTAACCAGTGTCATTTGCTTGGTTCTCTTTTATTTCCTCCCTTGATTTCTTTGCGTTTATTTTTTTATTTTAAAATTTTATTTTTATTTAAAGTATTTTTAGTTCTTGGTAAAGGTGCATTGGTCTGATTTTAACTACTCCATCTGAAACAAAATAGGAAGTCCAAAAAAGCTTTGACATTGGAATCAGACAGACATGGATTCATATTCTATTACATACCTGGGAAAGTAACTTACTCTGTTTACAAATTAATATCCTTCATCTATAATGTGCAAAATGTAGTTCAAAATTATTTCTCTAATATATGTGAAATGTGCTTAACATGTGGCTCAGTAAAAAAGAAATTCTAAATAACTGCCAGGTTTTCTTTAGAGTAAAAGGTTGAATAAAATACACAAAACACCACATAATAATAGTTCAAAAATGTATTTTTAAAAGGAAACAATTTTCAGGTATGGAAAATAGGTAACAATTCATTCTAGGCACAATACAACAAAATGGACAAGTAATTGCTAAAAAAGTTAACTTTTATAAATGCAAATAGCTGCAAGTATCAAATGTTGGAACTAAAGAAGCTGATGTAGAATTATTTTTTTTCTAATATCCTGTTGCTGTTTCTAAAAGACAGAAAAATAATAATAATAATTCAAGAAAAAGACGCAAATGATATATACCAGCCCAATTCCATTACTCTTCAATTTCTCTGAAAATGATCTGTAGTCTTATCAATATTAGCATTCTATTGAAACAGTACTTGTATTTCTCTGAAAATATAGTAATCATGCTTGACTTTCATATTATTTTGGTGAGAAATGAATGCTAACGATATTATAATATGCCATGAAAAACCTCTTAACACATACATGTGCATGGATCTGCCTCCTAATCTACAAAATCAATTTGACAAAAGCATCATTGGATAAGACATGATTTGACCTATGATTTATATGATAATGTTACCATTCACATGACACATACAAACTTTGATATACAGCCGACAAAAAGAAAAATAGAACAGACATTTGTTTTCTTTAAATTGGGGATGGAAAGGTAACATTTTGAATCATTTTTATTTTTGGATAAGAAATATAAAATCAGCTAAGCATTCTTTTATAGTGCTGACAAAGAAAATGTAATAGTTCAAATGATCATGCAATAAATAAGTTAATTAGAGAAAGAACTTAATTCATTAAAAGTACTTGATTTCACTGAAGACAGATGAATATCAAAAGTCTAATATATAATTTAACATTCTTTTGCACAGTTATCAAACAGATAACTGAAAATTTCATGTCATCAATAAGAAGTAATTTTATTAAACGGAAATAAAGATATTTGTATACTATGATATTGATGAGGCAACTACGATGATGATTTGTTTTTCATTTTGTTTTTTCTTTATATGTAATAAACATTGGAGCATAGATTTATGATTTCACATGTTGTAATTTAATTAATTTCAATACCAAATGATTGTTCTTTTAATCTAGATTTGTATCTATGCAAATTTAAATAGTTTAAATAGTTTAAACTACATTTTTTTATTAATATGATTGTCTTTCTTATAGTTCATAAATTCATGTATAATTGCCATTGCAAAACATCATTTAAAAAGTGAACTAGAGGCTGTTTTATGCAATCTAATTTTTTCTGGCCTCAGATCTGAACTTTTCCCATTTTGGCATGTGCTTTCCACAGCCTTCTCCAAGTCCCATTGCTGAGCGAATGAAGTTGATTTTCTTGCCTCCACTTTCAGTGACATTTCCCTTTTCAACTTGGTTCTCACTTTTTTTGGAGAGATATTAAGATTGTGTGTGTATTGAGATGAGTGTGTGTGCACATGCACACACTGGTACTGTATTTGTTTGTTTATATTGTGGGAGTAATCACCTCAAAGGGATAAAATTTTGAGAACGACTTGGAGACCACTTACAATCTCAAGAGTGCCACCTCATCACTGATCACCTGACCTACGTTGACTACCATCTTTTGAGTTCTTTGCTTTCATGAAGAGGTCACTTGTGGAAGTTTTCCGGATTTGTCATGACATAGTATACGATTAGTTTGTGTTTCTTTCTCAGCTATTTCACTGGTGAGGAAAAACTGAAGAAATGGAAATGAAATAATTCTTTCTGAAATTTTCTTCTCTTTTATTCTTGTCATGATACCTCAACTTTTAATTATCTTTGAAGTCCAGGCCAATCTATAGCTCAGACTGATTCATGGATTTCTCTTCAATTTGAGGGGAGCTATTATTCTAATGTTATAGTATTTTTAGTGTTTGATAGAAATATCTTTTAAATTTACATTCTAATTTTAATTGTAAAATTAATTAATAATCATTCTGTAGTCTTAGATATTCATGATCTCAAATGTAATAAACACCACACAGGTATGGTAATCCTTCTTACTGGAGATTTTTTCAATACATTAACTATTATTCCTATTTTACCGTGGTTTTGATAGGAGTTCATAAATTTACTGGGTTTTGATGAGAGTAGATAAAAACTTTCAGGGCATGTAGTGCCCAAGTTTCTTCCTGTTATCATGTCTGCCATTTCTTTAGCTGCACCAAAGGTGGTCTCCTGTTCAAATGGACTTATACATATGAATATAAGCTCTGCAACAGCAGGACTTTTGTTCTGCTCAGAGCCACATCTCCAGGACCTAGAAAAGTATCTATTTTATAGTAGAAACTTGAGAAGCAGTTACTGGATAAATCTATAAAAGAATGAATAATTATTGCACTTGTGAGTTGAGAATGAATTCTTTATGACAAAACTTCTGGTGATATTTTAGGAGAAGAGATTTTTTTTTCCGAACGCTTCAAATTACATGAAATGATTAACTAACTAATTCACCTTCTCCATAGCTGGAATATCAAGTAATAAGGAAGGAATTACAATAGTCACCAAAATCAACTTCAATGCATACAATGCTTGTTTTGTATGTGTTTAGTTTTAGAGAACCAGTAGGGTACATTTGGGAATTTCTGGTATCAAACTTTATTCACTCCAATCATTATAATGGGCCATTTAATTTAGTTCATTACACAAAAATTTGAGCCTGTGGAGTTTTCAATTAGCTCAAGATTCCATCTGCAACATGTTGATCTGAAAACATATCAAGCAACATCAGCTGGAAAGTTTTCTTCAAATCATTTTAGATTCTTTAGAATTCCAAGGTCACTGTTTTAAATAGTACTAAGAAAGCAAGTTAGGAAACACAAAAGAAGGAGATTTCAGTGCTTCTTTTGATGTTCATGGTTTTGAAAAAGAAAAAGAGAATGTGTCAAAAGAAGAAATGTCATCTTGAGGTGACTCTAGTTTTCAAAATAAGATAAAACTAGCCATCCCACAAATAACACAATCTCTTTATACCATGATATGATCCAAGAAGCTGAGGTCACAGTACAGCTTAAAAAGGCAACAGACATAGCTTTTTTCTGGTGTTGCAAGTACTGCAAGATTAGGGGAGATCATAGCAGCTGAGTTTTCTGTAGTAATTTAAACTAAAATAAAACAATCTTTAAAAGATTATGTACATGTTTGTGTGTGTGTGTGTGTGTGTGTGTGTGTGTTTAGTATCTCTAGCAAAGTATTCCTGTCTGTGCAATGCCACAGAAGAATGTCCTTGCTTCTAAGAGAGTCAGCTGTATTATTTATACTGATATATTCTCTAAACCATATAAAAACAACCTTTGTTCCTTTAGGCAGAAAAAAAAAAATTATCCACTTAACTAATTCTGTCACCTTAATTTCACAGTAACAGACTTCCTTGTCTTCTTTTGTTATTTATCTAGCCCAGGTAAGGTTTTCTTTCACTCCTCTTCTCTTAAATTTTACAAATTTCTCTACCGCTACCCATGCCTTCACCGTATTCTTTTATTTTCCCTCTCTTCATTCTTGTCAATTTTCTTTCCTCTTTCTCATTTTCAACTTCCCCCAGGTTTTATCATATTCATTTCCAAATTATTTTTATTGCTATTTTTGTCTCTTGCTTTTTTAACTCAGAGGTACCAGATAAACTGAAGCAGAACATATGTATGTACATTCTACAGAGGAGAAGCAAACTCTTGAATAGAAAGTGGTTGAATTCAGCTGTGAACTTAGGAAGGATACAAAACAACAGGCAGGCAAACAAACACTGCATCCTCTCCTTTCCCAAACATCCTTGCATTGCTGCCCTTTACAAGCCCAGTATGGTCTTGCATCCTTTCAACTTGTCAAATGTTGTTAAGCAATTGATGACCTATCTGAAACTGTGTGTGCATGCTTGTGTATGCGTGTATTTGTTCATCCTAAGAATATGGTAAGCTCTATATTACTGACAGGATACTTATTATTTTTGTTTTTTGTATAGACAGGTTTTGTAGTTCAAATTACCAAAATAAAACTTGAACTTGATTGACACGCTTCTTTAAAATATAGATTCATTTATCCAAATGTGCTTTGCAAAACAACTCTTTAACTTCAAGAACACCATCATATGACCTTTACCCTTCTTCAGAATCATGCATTTTCTTCATGCGTCATATAATAATTATAATTATTCTTTTGCAAAAATTCTTAAATGGTCTTCCTTTCTGCTTTATTCTTTATATTCACCTAAGGAAGAAACAGCCACAACAAATGTAGTTAGACCAAATTATTCACTTACTCTACATGCCAACATCCACCACAGGGCTGAATTTACTTGGAAAAAACTTAAAGCTTTGATGATTGGATATACTTTAATGTTACAAGCACAACTTTCACAATAAATATAAAATTGACTTGAAATCCTATTACACTTTCTGAGTTGTTGGCTTTCCCATTCACCAAAAGTACTATCCTCTTTTCTCAAGAATTTATTCTCTCCATATTCTTCTAATCCTTAGTAAAAATGTCACCTCTATTAAGAATCTTTTTTCCAAAAATTAAAGTAGATTCCTCATCACCACTTTTTGCCCAGTCACACTCAATTAATTCACATTTTAGATCAGAAATGAATAGTCTGAAATTATCTCATTTATTTATTTGCCTAATTGTAACTGATGTCTCCTTGTCGGCTCTTTGGCACGCTCTGTGCTAAGTGGGAATGTGTGTTTGTGTGCGTGTATGTGTGTATGTGTGATTTCTTTCAAGTCTTAGAATAGCCATATGATCTTAAATTTATTATCTCCTTTCCCAGGTGAAGAAAACGAACTATAAAATCACAGATAGAATTTAAACCCAACATTGTCTTTATAACATTTTAGTATACTATAATATTTCTTCCCAGATAACACAACTTGTGAAATACAGTGTCCTAAATTTTCTACATCCAGTAGTAATAGAATATACAACTTATACTATTAAGTAATTTTTTTCAAGTGAAATTATTAGAATACAGTCAATACATTACAGAGATATTATTTCTATTTCACTTATTAAAAGTAAACTATGAAATGTCCTTGAAAAGTTCTGACAGTCTCACACAGCTAATTTAAAATATGATAGACCCTTTGAAGAAAACTGACAAAAATATTGAGAAAAAATTATACGAGTGAATGCCTATGGAGAAAGAGTAGACTAAAAAGAAAAAGGGAACTAGAACTTAATTTTGAGTAGCTCCAACATTTAGTAAGTAAATCAATAAATTAATTATGGAAATAATCCATCAGTGCATGGTAGCTATTCTTATTTTTGTTTTCTATAGAAAATTTAAGCACAAATATCAAGAATTTCTTTAAATCATAAAATCTGATAGAGTTTGGTAATTTTTCAAAATAATTATTTTCCTTTAGCACATTTGCTAAAATCAAAAAGTCATTTTATAATACATTATTTAAATATATGTTATTAAAATATATTTACAGCACTGAGTGACATATTTCAATATTATTCAAGAATTGTTCAAAATCCATGTTACAAATTAGTTTTATTCTAATACATTAAAATAGAGAAATACTTTCCATATAACATAGTACATTTAATTCAGAAATTCAGTAATTTCTCCACTAAGAAAGCAGTGACATTAAGGTTCTTTTTGAGGAATTCAAAGTTTTAACATATAATATCACTCATATTTAGTACTCTCTCATGAATCTATCAGTTGTAGTTTCATCTGAATTCATTTAAAAATCATGATATACCAAAACACTTGGTTGAATTTCAAATGACAAGATTTTGAATCTGGACACAATGACTAAATGTATAAATATAGCTAAATTACTTAGTCTCTCTGGGCTTCAATTTCCTCATTGGTAAAATCAAGCTATTATTACCTACTTTACAAAGTTAAAAAAATAAGATAATATAGTGCCTGAGAGAGCAACCAGCATAGTCAGACTCATATAAGAAGGCCAATAGCTAATACTCAGCTTGAAAACTCTGTGATTTATTTTTGTCAGCTCTATGTGTAGTTGAAATACATCAACATTTTTGAAGCAGTTTTTTCTTTTTTTTCCATTTGAGAGTTGGTCCTGGGAAGATATAAAAATATATTGCTGACCATTTAATAGTATTTGCAGAGCCTATTATATTTGCGAGTATCCTAACAAAGTTCATAGGAGAATCAAGCTCATAGGCAAGGCATTGAGTAAACTAAACTTAAAGTATACAAGACTTCTGGATTTAATTAAATTTGAAAGTCTCACTTTGATTTAAAGTGCCCAATACAGACCGAGCAGGCTGACTGGATCAATCATGGCTTTTACTTCTGATTAAATTTAACTTCTCTATATAGATACAATTAAAAACAATCAATGCAGGTAAAGTAGGGAACAATTAACACATAGGTGACCAAAGTTTCATGTTTATACATACAGATATACAATATTATCTACCTTGAAAATAAATTTAAGCCCACAGCTTAAATTTACAGCAATAAATCATACAGCAATAAATCATACAGCAATAAAAGGAACATTCAGAACAGATATAAATTTTAATAGCAGCAAATCATCTTAAAACAAATTTGAAGTCCCAAACTCCACTATGATGGACACAAGTAGGATTAGCTGCTCAGCACTCATCTTTTTTTAAGGCCTTCTTTTCCTTGTATCTATACAGTTCCTGTGGAGTCTTCTGTGCTAGTACAAGTTGATCTGGCATTCTTTTTCAGGGAGTGGGGAGTGGGGGTGGCAGAAGCGGGATTCAAACTAAGCCACAGTGTACCTTTCCCTGAATGTGTTACTAAGAAGCAAAGCGAGTTTGGTCATTCTCTTTATACTGACTGAGCATGAGTTTGATAAATTAGTCAGATTAGGCTATATTATGCTGGATAAAAAAAATCAATCTTATTTAACAATACAAAGATATATTCTTCAGTCAAATTAAAGTCATTATTGTTAAGTGGTTGTGGCTCAGGAAACAGACAATTTTCACCCTGCTACATGTGGCAAACAGAATCTTCCTAGACTTCCTAGAATCTTCCTTCCTACTAGAATCTTTCATATATATTTTTTAAACTGCTTTGTTGACATCTAGCTGACAATTGAGTGTAAAAGGAGAGACTTTGAAACAGATACTCCCATATTTATCTGTCTAAGCCTTGACGTAATGTCGGACTTGTTCTCATAGCCTAGTGGTGAGAATTAACCACATGATTTTACGGAGATGTAAGGGGCACTGAAAAATGTTCATCAGTGAGGCAGAGAGGGGAAATTTTGCTGAATATCTAACCCATTTTCACCACAGACAATAAGACATGAATATTCCTGATGGATATGTTTCCTACAAGATGTCAAAAAGAAAATAAAATTGACATATTTAAAATTCAGAAACGGTCCAAAAGACTGCTCTCATTTCTGACACTAGTTGCAAGTTTGGGGATAGCCCAGATTATTCTTAGTTTCGATAATTCCCTAGAACTTCCTGAAAGCTGTTATACTCATGATTAAGGTTTATGACAACTAAAAGATAAAGGTTAAAGTTAACCAATGGAAGAGCCATATATGGCAGAGTCTAAGAGAGTTCCAAAGGTGGCAGTGTCAAGTTCCGGGACTTGATGTGTGATAATGCACATAGAGTATTGACAATCAGGGATGCTCACCTGAGCTCTGAGTCCAGAGTCTTCATCAGGACTATGTCACATAGACAAGGTAGGCTTCCCAAGGGACTCATCTCAGCAGGCTCCAGCTCCTCAGGCATCAAGCTTATATACCATTTTACCCAAAGCCCTCACGCTAAGTCATATTGTTGGATTATTTAGTGTGGCCAGTTCTATCCTAAATTACATTGTTAAAAGACCCAGGTGATTCAAGTCCCCAGGCAAACAAAATTGCTCTAAAAATGTACGGCATTCTGAAGGTTTAGAGATTACCTTCCAGAACAGGAGGGCAAAGGGCAGACCATTCTTTGGGCTAGATTAAATTCTTTACTACACACATACAGACACAGGAATATTAGCAAGAGAAAGATTAGTGACAGCATTTGAGCCCCTGTTTCCAAGCAGTCCTGAAACCCAAATTTCTTTCTGTAGTTTATTTCAGCATTTCCTTTAAATTGGTAATGGCTTAAATTCCTTTATTTAGTCATATTTGCACATCTCAAGCTAGGTAGCGCATGTACCTTACCTAAGCACCCATGTGGTCATAAATATAAGTGGCTTCTGTAACACCAGCTCTTATCAATTCAAATATATGGCATGCCTCCCAAAATGATAAGAGGAAAAAAGGAATTTCTAAGGCATGGAACATACTGAAGGAAGCATGAAATCTGGTTATGAGAAAGTTTAACACTCCAAGTAAGGAGTGAAAGAAACAGATAAGTGATTTTATATAAAATTATTTTATTTAAAATTAACAAAACCAACATACTTCTAATACCATTAGTAACAAAGAAAACATTGATTCGTACAAGATCTTGGAAACTGGCATGTCATTGAATGAATTAGGAAACATTAGGTGACTATGTAAATTGTGTTTTTATTAGCTAATAATTCCTATTATATTGCTATGTCATGTTGCTTCTAAAGAAACAACTACTGTCAAACCTATAACTTTGGGACTTTTTCCATTTTGTATAAATATCTCAATAAAAGTTCTAGAGTGTCTAAAGTTTTCTCTATTGTTTCACAAACATTTTCTGACAGCTATTGCTCATAAAATGTGCAAGTTTACAAATAATATTTTGACAATGGAGCTAGTATATCATAAATCAACAAAAATCAATTTTAAATAAACATTTTAATAATAATTTAAGTTCTCTATGACTAATTTGACTTCATGTAAAGCTAAAACATATAATCTAGAAGAAATCATTTAAAAATAATAAAATATAAATTTACTAGTAATGAAAAAAGTGCTTGAAAATAAATTGACCAATTAAACTGTGTAGAAAGGTCCACAATGTTTAGCTATGTTAAGGTAAGACTTTTTTATAGCATATAATGGAATTTTAAGACATATGACATAGTTAAATAAATTTACGAAAATGAAAATAAAAGTCATTAAGATAAAGTTCTAATTCTATGAAAAGAATAAAATGACTAAAATTGTTTTAGTCATATGGTTGATTGAAATGTCAGTGGAAATTGATAATAAGAAGAATATAAAGTAAATTAGGCATAATAAAGAAGTGCTAATTTTTAATTAGCTGATCACTGAAGAGACTAAAAATTAATCTAGGTTTTCAGAGTTTTTATTTATGTTTTTCTTCATGTTTGGAAGGTATGACTGACATTTTTCATTTTCTTAACATATTTTTATCTGAAAAAGTCAGAAAACTTTAGCATACTTATATGAACCAATCACCAGCTCTAAAGAAAAGGAAACAGTTGCCTGTCAAAACTATTTAGAATATATTAATGCAAATTAGTTTTACTATGCATACTTATTTTTCAAGGAATTACATATACTTCATAGAAATTTTATATAGCAAATCCATTACTGCATTTTAACTGAGCTAACAAATAGCTTCTTAGTTCACCTCATCAGGGTGGACTAGGCTAGGCCCATTGTTCAACAAAGATCACAGTTTGAGTCTTGGTATAGCTAATGAGGATGAAAATAAAACCTCAGGAAGCACTACTGATCTAGAGATTCAGGGCTCTTTCTTAAGAAAACATTGACTCCAGGGAAACGCTGAGAAATGTAAAAAATGTGAGTTGAAAGAAATGGATTAGGAAGAGAAAACTATAAACAATGAGTTAGAAAAAAAGTCTACTTCAAAATAATGTGAAGAAACTATAATTAGGCACAGTGAGGTTATTTTGAGTGGACAATTAGCAGAGTAAATTTTTTTAAAAAAAATTACTTCAAATATAGCATTGAATAGTAGAAAAAGAAAGTATTATAAATATGTATATATTTTTCTCTATCTTTTTATAACTAAAGAAGAGATAATGAATATGACTTTCTTTAATATTACTGTTACTTTCATAACCTTTGAACAGAAAATTTGTCAAGCCTTTGTCAACTGTGTTAGAACTTTAACTATCAAAAGAATTCTGAAAGTCCACCTCTGGTTTCCAGCAGAGTTGCTGGGTCAACCATATTTTTAGCCAGATAGTGACTTTTAAAAACCAAGTTTGAAAAATAAGAGAAGAGAGGTAGGGAGTGAGGACCTAGAGGAGGAAGGAGAACATAAAAGAAGAGTAAAGAATGCCTCTTATGTATTTTATTTTTATTTATTTTATTTTATTTTTGTTTTTTCAATCAGAATTTTAATTACAATTTTTAATTAAAATTTTTTTATTATTCAAAATTATCAGGGTGACATTGATCAACAAAATCCAATAAGTTTCAAGTGTGCAATTCAGCAGTAAGTCCTATATATATTGCATTGTGTGTTCATCACCCATAGTTAGATTTATTTCCATCACCACATATTTGATCCTTTTCACCCCTCTGAGTTTATTATGTAAAATATCAGTAAGATTTGTCAAAGACAATTTGCATCTGGGAAATTAAACAAGCAAGGAAGACCTTATTCAAGAATGGAGGAATAAGGTGACGACTTTCACAACAGAAGAGAGAGATCAAATTTAACTTAGTTAAAATAAAAGGTGAGATTTCTTTTTAAGCACCAGGAAGAACTAGCAGAAAAGTATTGGAGGACTTTAGGGGAGAGGTTGGTCAAAGCGATTAGGACATCTATGTTTGTTAATAGTCACATACAGATATTAGGTTTCTACTCTCCCACAGAGACTGGGAGATGGGTACTAGCTCTCCTGATGATTTCATTTCAAAAGCATGGCTCCCAGATCCTTGAGAAACACATTGCTGGGTTTTAAAACTGGCAAGAGACTGGGAGCAGATTTACATTTCAAAGGAACAGAGAATGAATTTATAACTGCAAGTTTCAATGCTCCAAGAAGAGAGAAGTCAGGAGCCTATAGTCATGAGGAAACCTGTCTAAAGCTTGTCAAGCTGAGGGGAAGGTCGAGGTTGTCTTAGCCAGATTTATAGGTTCTCATCGCTGTCAATATAGTTCATTAAGTGATTTCATCCACTTTGTGTACTATTTTTTCCCTGTCTTTGGTTTTTTACTCTTGTCCTTAGAATAGTCATGCCTATATTTATTATTTTATTTTAATGTTTGTTTCCTCTTCTCAGTTCTCCCCTCTCTACTAGTCTTAGCTTAGTGATTCCCCAACCTCCATTAATCAAGTACCTGGTGGCTGCTCCTCTTCATGTGAAATTTAGCAATTGCTTCACTAAGAATGAGTCTATTATTGAAGCTTTTATACAGAGAAACATAAGACAATGATATTGAAATAACGTTAAAAGACAAAGACAGCCCCACCGCATTAGCCGCATTAGCGACTCTTCACACTCCCCGCCCCTCCCAACCCCAGCCGACTAGCCAGGAGGTGGAAGGTGAGGCACGAGGCAGCGGCTGCAGTGGGACAGGTGGCTGCGACTAGCGGTGACCCAGGCGGCGGCCAGCGGTCAAGACAGGGCCTGGCCAGCAAGAGCTCAATTTAACCCAAGGACCGACGTCACCATAGAAACACCCATCGTTGTATCAATGGTTGGAAAAAGATAGTGGCAACTGGCAAAGGAAAAGCAGCTCAACCGTACTATGGACAATGAGTATGTTCAAACCAAGCTGGCTTAGGGTCCCCACCAAGATCCTTAATTCTGGAAGGGCAACCTTGAAGACATCTGCTGCTGCGGCAGCTCCAGTAGAAAAAGACAATATCCAGTGAAAAAGCATCAAGACTCCATCCACTGAGACATGAGGGGTTTGTGGATAACTTTCGAGTTGGGAGCAAGTTTGAGTGACTGGAAATAAGCTTGGATTTAACCAATTTCTAGGAGCAACCCAGTTTGCTTCAGGCCAGTGGGCTGGGATTGGGTAAGAGTGCTGGTTCAGTGGCAGGCGTTCGGTATGTCCAACGTGAACCTTTAAAAGGAATATTCACCCGACCGTCAATGCTGACTGGGAAGGTGCAGGCAGAAGATGAAGCCAACAGTCTGTGATGACTCATGTTTCCGGAGTGACTTCACCTCTGCACTGTCCACCTCTGCAGCCAGCATTATGGTCTCCTCTCCAGACCCACCTCAAATAATTCTCAGAAATCTTCCTGGCCAACAGCAAAGAAACCTTCAGCTACACTTCAGATCAGCAACCTTACAAAACCTGCCAGTGAATCTATCTCCAACTTTTCAGAGGATGGCTCAATCAAGAAAATGTCACATTTACATCTCTTTATAGCATTTGAGTAAGTTGATATATATAATTATATACAATATATTTTATACATATAATTATAAGCACTCTCCTTTATTAAGGTAGGCAATGTTTATTCAAATAATACTTTTGTTCCAGCAATTGTATTTATACATTGGAAACACTCTGAAATAGTTTGAAAACTGTTGTATATCAATAATAGTGAAATTTTTGAAGATCACATTTTTACTTATTGAGCAATAATAAAAAGGGACATCTTTTATGTCCATGTTTCCAGAGGCATCTCACAAAGGTTACAGTTTATTTATGTTATTGAAGTTTCTTGGAGATAAATACCTCTGTTCCTTTCAAAGTCCTAGATAGATAAGTATGTCTGTCAAATTTTACTCAGAATCTGGCAGAATAAAGCATGACACATTCTTTCAGTGCATGGCCTTTATTATTTTTTTTCTTCAGTATTCTTTATGTGAAGTCTGGTTGTAAACAGTGTAGACATTCTGAAATGCTGATGATAGTCAGATTGCCAGGAACAGAATAATGCAAGTATTTTTCACTCCAATATTTGCACGCAAATAGTAAAGTGAGCTCTTATTTTATAATTTTCTGATTCTAGAACAAAGGTTCTCAAAATATTGTCTATGATTAATTATATAATAATTAGCTGGGATTTATATTAAAATACGGATTTTAAAGACCATGCAAGTCATACCGAATCTTGAGAATAGGAAATGGAAATTAGAATTTAATTTTTTAAAAAGCCCTACAATTTGCTGTTGATGTACTTTATTTATTAAATTTTGATTACACACAAATTTACACACATTTCCTAAATCTGGTTTCTCCAAATTATTTATTGTACTTTAATCTTTTCCTGTAACAGCTTATCACAGATCCCTTATGCACAGTGAGTAAAATATTAATTGACATTATTTACTTGAATGAAGTTTATTTCTTCTAACTAGGTAGACACTGGTTTAAATACTTTCTTAAATTGTTCTAGTTGAAATATCTCAGATTTTGAAACTCAGCAAAAAATAAAACCAAATCTCAGTTCTTTATTTATGAAATTTAACTTCAACAAACCACTGAACCTCTTTAAACTTCTATATCCTTAAAAAATCATAATAATCATTCTTAGAAAACAAGAGACAAGACTATAAAGAAGTGAGATTATGTCAAAAAAAAGAGAGCTTACCCTGTTTACATAGTTCCAAATTAGATCTTACAATTCGTTACAATATAACAATATTAAGTGAAATAGAATTCATGTTTCTTTTCTTTTTTTCTGTTTTTTTTTTTAGTTGTTTAAAAAATAATTTATACTATCTTTGATTAAAAGATTATGCCATTCCAAAATAGTCTCCAGAACCCATTGTCAGAGAATGCTTCAAAACTTAAATAATGAGTTTGGCTCAAAACAAACTGAGATTTTGTATAATTTTGTATATGCTACTTCTTACAGGACAGTTATAGATTTACTTCCTTTAAACTATGCCTTATAATAAAGGTAAAAAATATTCTCTTGAGCTCCTCAAAAACATATAAAATTATGGAATTAATTTGCATCAGAGACTTTTAAACACAGATTTAATACTTTGCTATGTGGCACTCACAGTTCTCAAAAATAATACCAAATGCTGGGGTTGACATTTTATAAGCTACCACAAAACTAGGAAAAAACTCAATAATAAAGAGAAAAGAGAACACAATAAATACTCCTTTTTTCGTTTAGTGTCAAAAAACAATTTTCAAATTTTATTTATGAAATATCACAGTAGTCCAATGATGTACCTTTTCACTGTGGATTGGATTTGATAGCACCATGCTTCTAAAAAGACACAAAAGGGCAATTCTTACAGCTGAAGGTGACCTTTATTACATCTTTTTCTAAGTGACTTCTCCCAAGATTGCTAGGCCAAAAAGAAACACAAAATAAGAAGCAATAGCTGGCAGACTTGTGCTTTTTTCCTTTGTTTTTCTATGACAGATAATATTGATCTCTATGTTTTTGCCTAATTGATTTTTTTAAATGATATGCAAAGAAAAGTCATTCTCAGATGCTTACTCTGTCATGGTGACTAATCAGTTTCTCTGTGTTTTCTGTATTTTACAGCTTAGAGAAGGTGCTGTGTCAGGGATCATTTTTATTAACACAGCCAACATATGTCAAATGTTGCACATTAGTGATCAGATAATCCTTATAAATGGGAAGAGTTCCATTGATTTAATAAGAAACAATAATCAATAAGAAAAACAGTACATAAATATCTGTTTACTACTGTAATATGAATTTCTCCTGAATACGAAATGCAAGTAAAACTCCTTTGATTCCTATAAAATTACTTTATAACAGTCACTTTAATGAGCTTAAAATGGGACTGTAAAATCCCAACCTGTGAAGTAACTGTAATGCCTTCACTGGGAAAGGGTAATAGAGGTTTTTGTGTAATGCAGATGTTAAAGTCAGCAAGTAGACATTGAAGCCCGTGCAGTCTGAGTCATAGTAAAAATATCTGGAGTCTATTTTAGATGTGTGATAAATCTTTACATTGATCATTACTTATTTTCAAAGAAACTAGGAGGATAGGTCGGGCATTGAAAATTAAGTGCACTATTGCCAGTTAGAAAAATTATTTTAGCAAACATTTCTTGAGAATTCTAAACGTAGTTTGGATATGTTAGTGTCAAGTCTGCACAACTGAACTAGAAAGTACAGAGAAAATAAAAATAAAAAAAAAAAACGACAGATAAAAAGATTTTACATGTTAAATGATACGCATTCAGTGTCATTCAAAATTCGTACCATACTTGTTTTGGTTATGAAGACTTGCTGTCTGCTTTATGGACTTGACTCACATCTACACACCGAATGTGCTCTTCACCAATGAAATGCATGATGAACCATGAACCTCAGTCAAGAGAGTTATGTCAGTTCGCTTTTTGCTACACCCACTTCTCCAAACACAGATCAATAATTAATAAAATGTGAGAAAAGCAACTTTACTTAGACAAAAAAAGAAAACTATATATGTGGACAAGAAATATAAAAACAAAGCAAATAAAAATCATAGGTCTTTATGGTTTCAAGTCTTAAATGAAGTTAGAGCAGCCAAGATATTAATGCTTCAGATGTTGGGAATTAAAATTCCTCTGCTTAAGACAGGGGGAACCAATGGATCTCTTCATAATGCCAGTAAAAAAAACAAAACAAAACAAAACAAAACAAAACAAAACAAAACAAAAACCTTGAAAAGAAGCCTAGCTGCTGAATTTTAGCTAGATTAATTCTTTCAGGAACTTGAAAAATTATGCAGACACAATCTGAGGAAACACATTTTGAAATTAAATTTTTCCACACATTTGGTGATTTGATGCCCAATATTACATTATCATATTACAGTAGTTCCAAAACATATTTATACATCCTAGTTTTATGTTGGGGGTCTAGGAGCCTAGTGGAAGTAATTGTTTAAATATTAGATTGATTTTTCAGAAGAGTGAGAAGAAAGAAGGACAGGGAAAGAAATTGAAAACATTGATTAAAATATAAAAACAGTGGAGAAATCTCCAGCAAAAAGTAACATAGTCATGAAAATATAAATTAAAATTCAAAAGGCAATGTGATAGTATTTGCAGATTATAAGGCTTGTGTTCATTCGACAGCCAAGATCATACAATGGATTAAATTAAGAGTAATTAATTTATGTAAGGATTAATTTCAATGCCATAAATAAATTTTTTGACCTACAATTAGAAATAATGAGTGTTCACAAAGACTAGTTGCCTCACATCAATTTTTTCCCTCTCTCTGCCTCTCTTCAATCTTGCCATCTTTCCATGCAAACCACGTGGTAAATTATGAATTTCATTCCTGATATAGTTGCAAAATCAAGTGGTATGACACTAAGTTGTGTCTCCTAAACAAATGTGGATTGTTTTGGATCTACTCTGCTCCAACAGAAACTGTTGTGTCTGTAAGTTCTTTAATGACCAATGAATTCCAGAAGAGCATACAAATTCTTCTTTGGCCAGAATATTTAAAATCATTGACTATGTAACTAAAAGAGAATATGTCCTACATATAGTGTTATTTACAGTTAGTCCTTTAAATATTCAATTTTATGTATTGTTCGTGTGATCTTATTGATCTTAACCTTTTTATTTTATAAAATGCTTTCTTTAGGCCCATTAATATTTATGATCAGATTTAACATGAAAGAGCTATTCCATTAAATTTAAATTAAATGCTTAGTCATGTGTGTTTAGAATGGTGTTATTATTAATTGTATATGCTAACTCCATGTCATTATATCTAGTGCCAGCTCTGGATTGTCTACCATGCTGAAAAATGCAGCTGGGCTGGGTGTTTTCTTTTGGAAGAGAGATGGGTAATGGTGATTGAAAATGCTAATGATGTGGAATCAGTTCTGGCTCAGTAGAAGCATTCTTTCATGATGAAGCTTTTGATGAACTGTTACAAACTTACTACATGTTACCAATCATCTATCAGAATCTAAATTTCCTGATCCAAAATAAAACACTATTATCATCTGTTCCCATCCAATCTCTTCTTTTTCCTGTTTCAGTTGTTGACATGGCAATCAGAGTGATATTGCCCAATACATTTCATTCCTTTGCTTAAAACCATTAACCAACTCTCTAGCGCTTTTAGGATATCTAGTGTCTGCACTCACTATTATCCTCTTCAAACTACACAGGCCATTAATTTTGAATTTACATTTACATTTTCTTTTACTTATTCTGATCTGTTGCATTCAAGCTTTTTCACATGATAGTCTCTCTGTTTCATCCCCTATTTATCTAGCTAACCCTCTAACTTCAGTTCTTTCTTTAAAGGTCATCTACTATTTATTACAGATCCTCAGGAAATTTGTAGGCCAATAACAAAAAAACAAACATTTGTATCATCAGAGTCCAAGAATGTAAGGAAAAAGGCAGTGGGACTAAATGAATATTCAAAGAATAATTGCTTAAAATTTTCCAAATTTGGCAAAAAAATCATGAACCGACAAATTAAAGTAACTGAGTTAACATCAGGTAGAGTAAACCTGAAGAAAATTATGGGAGGACACATTATAATTTAATTTCTGAAGACTAAGGCAAAGAGAAAAACAGAAATGAAACATTATCTGTAGGGAAACTGATTGGAATGTCTCATATGAAATCTTGGAGGGCAGAAGAAGTGGCACAACATTATCCAACTGCTGAAAGAAAAGACTTTTCCACCATAAATTTTACATTCAGCAGAACTATTTTGCAGGAATAATGAGGAAATAAAGGCATTATCACCTAAAGGAAAATTAACAGAATTTGTCACTACCCTTAAGAAACGACTTTTAAAAGTTCTTCAGAGAAAAAGGGAAATGATAAATGAAACAATCTTGGAGCATTGGGAAAGAAGATAAATGGAAAGAATACAAATATTATTAAACAAAGTAGACTATGTATTTCTCATGAGTTTTCTAAAGCTATGTAATAATTCAGGTAGAAATTATAACACCATCTGACACTCATGACAATAATATTTTACAGTAAGGAAGCTAAGGAATTTAAATAGAAGTAAGGCTTCCTTACTTTCCTGGAAATGGTAAAATGTTGATGCAAGTAGACTGATAATCATGTGTACTGAATATTTAGAGTCATCGCTGAAAAACTATGGAAAATGACACAGTCAAACATATCACAAATAAATAAATAAATAAATAATCATCAAAAAATATACAAGTAATGCACATGCAGGCAAGGAAAGAAAACAGAAAAAAAAAACAAAAGAAAGAATACACTATAAAATTGAGGCTTATATATTAATAAGTATCTTTAATGTACATGGTCTAAAAAATTAATTATAAAGCAGAAATTGAGAGTGGATAAAAAATAGATTTCAAATATATGCCATTTGAAAGAAGCACACTTAAAATTCAATGTCATAGGTAGATGGAAAGTAGAAAGATGGAAGAAAAATATACCATTCAAAAAGTTATTTCTAAAAGCAGGAGTGATTACATTAACATCAGATAAAGTAGATTCAGGACAAATAAATTTACTAAAGACAAAGCAGGACAATAAATAAATGATACGTGAAGAATACATAACAACCTCAAATGTGTGTACAATAAATGACAGAGCCTCAAGATACATGACCAATATTGATAGAGCTAAAAGAGTAAATAAATTCACAGTTGTAATTGGGGTTGTTGATGAAACTCATAGCACTAATAGAAAGAATGTCAGGATGGCTATAGATCTGAACAAAATAATAAACCAAAGGATTTATTTAACATTTTTAGACCATCCCACTTAACAAACAGCAGAAGAAAAATCTTTTTCAAGCACTGGTGAAACATTTTCCAAAATGGACAATCTCTATAGTCATAAGATAAATGTTAATGAATTTAAAAGCATCAAATCATACAAAGTATATTCTCTGATTCTAATAAAAGTGAACTATAAATCAATACTAGGAAGACAACAGGCAACTCTCAAATCACTTGGCAATTAAGTAACACATTGCTAAAATAATCTATTGGTCCAAGAGGGCAACTCTAAATGGGAAATACATAGATAAAAATTATAATGAAAATATAACATATCAAAATATTTGAATTGAAGCTAAAGCAGTGCTCAGAGGTAAATTTGTAGCACTAAGTACTTACATTAGGAAAGAAGAAAGATGTCAAATCAATAATCTAAGTTTCACTCTACAAGAAACTAGAAAAAGAAGAGCAAAAAATCTCAAAAGCAGGCAGAATGAAAGAAATAATAATGACAAGAGCTGAAATAAATGAAATTGTAGAAAATAGAGCTTATTAATAAAATGTAAAGGTGGTTCTTCAAAACAACCAATAAATTTGATCAACCTTTAGTAAGATTAAAAAAATACAAAGAGAGAAGACACATTCCCAATACGAAGAATGTAAAAAGGAGATCTCATAGTCATTAAAAAAGTAAAAAAGGAATTCTATGAGCAACTGTTTGTCCATTGAAACAGAAATGGGCCAATCTCTCAAAAATCAGACCATCAAAGTTCAACCAAGACAAGGACAAGGATAGCACTATAACCATTAATGACATTTAATTCCTAATTTAAGACATCTCCCCCACAAACAAAAGAAATTTCAAGATTCAAATGATTCTACTGGAGAATTCTATCAAATATTTAAATAAAAATTAGTATTAATTTTATACAATCTATTTCCTAAAACGGAAAGTGGAGAGAACCCTCCAAAACAAAACTGGCCAACTAAAATTTCATACTCCTCCCCGCCACAAATATGCTATAAAATGAAAACAAAATAAAGCCTATTTTTTTTTTTTTGCCAGATGTAATTTCTAGCTGATCTGTAGTATAGGAACAGCAAACAGTTCTTGAGATGATGAGAAGCATTCCAGATCAAAGCAGAGTTTGCAAGAAGGACAAAAGAGCATGAAAAAGTATAACTACATGAGTAAAAATAAAGAGATATTTAAAAATCTTAATTATATAAATATCGGTGGATACATGAACACATATTTTTCTTCAAAAGGTTGTTTAATGCAAAAGTAATAATGACGTGCATTTGAGTTTAGAACACATTTAAAAGTTTAAAAAGAACACAAACAGTGCTAGAGAATAAATAGAATTATTCTCTTGTAATGTTTTAACATTGGTTTTGAAGGCAAATATTATTAAAAGGTCGATTGTGATAACTAAAGCATGCATGTTGTAATCTGTCATGCAATTAGTAAAAAGAGGTAGAGCAAAGCAAGTAATAGAGAAGATAAAATAGGATACAAAGGTGAAAATTACTCTCTCTGCCCACAGTAAGGCAAGAAAGAAGTAAGACAGGAAAAGACAACAAATGAAACGTATAGAGAACAAATAGTAAGATGTCATGTGTGTAAACACTGCTTTCATTTTTCAATTCAGTGTAATTTATTTTAAAAAAATCTCACATTTTCGCCAAAGATAGTGCTTGGCTCACAGTAGGCTCTCTCTCTCTCTTTTGGTTGTTTGTTTGTTTGTTTGTTTGTTTTTTGAGATTTTGAATATCGGTTAAAATGAATGTCACTTGAATTCTCTTTCTAAAGAATTATTTTAAGATCTGATTAAATAACCTCCTTGATACTATAATCACTCATTTAAAAATAAACTATATATCGCTTTTATCTAATTTATAATATAAATTCAACTAAATGACATTAAAACAAATAGAAGTGGTGTTTTAGTGGCTTTGAAAATAAGTTCTCAATTGAAGTCAACGAACGCTGAATATAATATTTCCTTGTTAAAAATATCATTAGAGGCAGTAGAGAGAATATTAGAATATAATGGTTGAATGATTTTTAAGCTTTTTTTGAGAGTCCCAGTACTGCCATTTTAGTTATATTGGAAAGTGTTTTTATCCTTTATAGGCTAGCTATTATTCCTGCTGTCTAAGCTGCTATTTGAGAGAAGAAAACATTTATATGTTTCCAAACAGGGTCATTTCTATATTTTTTTATCCTTTTAAAAACAATATTAAAAGAAAAAGTCCCAAATATAATCTGGACAGCAGGGGAGATAAATGTTTAATGCTCTTCCCTAGAATTTGTCTCCCCCCAAAGCCTTTTATAATTCTTTCATAAGGATTTTGAATGTTTATATATTTATTCAGCATTATTTCAGGGGATAGTAATTTATTTAATATCATGATTATGATTTTTCAATACTACTTTTTATTTCAGAATCTTCTGCAAATCATTGTTTAAAACGCTACATGCCAACGAAGTTATCAACTTCCTCAGGAATTCACTTTCGAAATTACTTCCAAAAACCAAAATCTGCCATTAGATATTTGCTAAAAATTTGCTTTTCTCATCATAGCTAAAAGACACAGTTACATAATAAATAATGTATTATAACTGAGACAAAAAATTCAAAATATTTATTGATTATGATCGTAGTATGAATAATGTCCTCTTTCAACTGCAATAAAATTAGGTTATCATCTTATATCAGAGTTGTATTCTACAGAAATAAAACATGGAACAATTGTAATCGAAAATGAAAATGCAGGATTAAGAATCTCAGAAAAAAGAATGACTGATCTTTTCTATGTTAAAGTTCCCACACAGCCTTCTTTACTCTCAAGAGCAATGACCACATACAATGATCTCTTTGCATTTGTTATTCTTTTAAAACACTAGTTATTAAATTTACGTGGCTATGATGTAGAAAAGCATAAAGGCCCCTCTAAGACTGAAACTACCTCTACTTGTTTTATTATGATGCTAATTAACATAGAGAATTTTGTCAGATGATATTGTTTGTAAACTTTGGGTCATTAAGGAAAATGAATGCATATTATTTTAGAGAGAACATTTCTTGAGCAGTTATAATGTCATTCCACAGAGCTGTCTTCATATGCAAATATACGCAGAGATTATATTCGGCTTTTGTTGATGAGTGACTTAAACCAGACTGCATGCAACACTAAAGAACTGGAAGCAGTAACTCACAATGACACCCTTATAAAATGTTCTTATCAACTTTTCAGGACTTTTTAACATACTAATTTTGTCTTTCTTTCCATACTGGCAATTTTTTTATTCTTTATTGTTTCCTACCAATTTTCTATTAAAAATAAAATGATCAATTAAATTTTAAAAAATTCTATACATTTAACTTCCATTAATGTTCACTGGAATACTATATAACAGGAGTATGTATATAAAAGTTAATTTTAGCCATAACCTAACACATATAAATTGTCATCAAAGAAAGCTAAAGAAGAAAGTTAAATGAATATGCTATGATACTACCAAAATGATTAACTATGAATAGTAAATTGAGAAGATAGCATCTTATTTTTAAGGCTTCATTGAGGTATGATTATAATCAGTGTACCGAGCAGTGTTGCTATCCTCATAATCTGAATTTAGAACATTTTCGTACCCCCTCTAAAGAAAGAGGATGCCCACTGGCAGTCTCCCACTATTCCCACCTCAGCCAAGGCCACCATTAGTGTACTTTCTGTCCCACTTTTCTGGACATTTCATTTATAGAGCATCATACAAAATATCTTTTGCAACCAACTTCTTTTACTTAACATAATGTTGATAAGGTTCATACATTTTGACATGTATCAATAATTTCACTCACTTTATTGTCAAATATAAATCCATTGTATGAATAAGTTATATGATATTTACCCATTCACTAGCTGATGGATATTTGCATGGTTTATATTTTTGATTATGAATAGTGCTGTTATAAACATTCACATACCAATCTTTGTAGGACATTTCTTTTTCGCTTGGAAGATACTTAGGGGTGGAAATGCTAAGATTTTATGGTCATTTTATTTAACATATTAAACAAATGCCAAACTGTTTTCCAAAGTGGCTGCACCATTTTACATCACTACCAACAATGTATGAGGGTTCGTTTCTTCACATTTTCACCAACACTTGTTGTTGTCCATCTTTTTTATAATAGCCATTCTAGTGGATATGAAGTGATTCTCAACATGTAGCCAGTTGAGTAGAACCACTGGACTGTATATTATCAAACCATATTATGTCTTTTGTTGTATTCAATAACTTATATTTGCCTTTTAAGATGCAAAATAAAGGAAAACAATTTTTATTCAAGTTTGTTTCTTCCTCTTTTAAATGATATATCTATTGAGGCAGATTTTCAGAGACAAATGTCAGACAGTGTGCTTTGCTTGAATACTTTGACCATTTGGTAAGCATACATTAGACCACTAATCTCTGTTATGCTGCTATGAAAACACATAGGTGTGTTCTGATCAAATGACAGTACATTAGAACAGCACTTGAGGGGACATAGGCTGTTCATAAGGAAATATAAGAAATTACATTTTTCATGAAGTATTTTAAACACCTGGAGTTGAGCCTCTGCTGATTTTTCAAACTGGAGCCAGTGGTTTCACACATCAAAAACTTAACCTTTAAAAGTCTTCCAGTGTCTATATAAAAATTTGTTTTACTAGAGGAATTGGAAAATTTCCATACTCATTAACTGCTGGCAAAGGCACTTTTTCATAGGTTATATACTCACCCTGTATATCCAGTTGCTTATATATTGCCTAAGAATCTTAGAGATAGTTGACGAGCAAATCTGCATCATTTACCTTTTATTTGTCTTTAGATTCTCATACCTTTAAGACTACTGTATGTACCAAAAGAGAGCTGGAAGCTAGTTTGTTGACATAATTAGATCACTCCAACATTATCCATGTATTCTTATTATTTCCTTAAAGGAAGCAAAAAGAGTTTGAATTCTTTCTCAATTCTCTTTTATATTTTAGTGCTCTAAAAATGTGTCACATAGGTAGAGCTGCATAGCAATGTTTTATTAGAAGTCTAGTCTGTCAACTAGTTGAGTGCCTACTATGGGACAGATATTGTCCTAGATACACAGACAAAAATACTGTCTTCACATTTCTTACATAGCAATATTGTTTTTGTGAAGCTGTTAAAGGACTTTGCACATGAGATATTGTAACTGATGTTAGAGTGGTAAAATTAGAGATGTGAAAAATGTCCAGATTAGAGATATAGGTCATACTGACCAAATGTCCTGTAATTACTGAAGTTAACATTTGAAAAAAGGTAAGCCAGATGCGTAGAAAGATACATACAAGTACAATAATAATAATATATATATTAGACATATAAAGAGTTTTTATCTATTTGGAGAATCTAGGGAGTGGTACTGAGCCCTAGCAAGAAGGATAAATTTAAAAAGTAATATTGAAATCAATTAGAAATAGATCTATGCCTTCCTATAAATGAGATATCTGGAAAATTAAAAAAAATTGGAAATTTTCCAGGGATCAGTGTATGAATGTGTCTGATTTTATAAATCTTAAACTATATTTGTAAGGCAATAACTACCATCATGAAAAATCAGATCATTTGCTTGCCTTATTCATCAGTTTACGAGGTACTTCAGAACTGTAACCTTCTGTTTCACTCATTTTCATTACCAAAATAAGGTGACTGCTCTCTACAATAAATACCAATTTCTCTCAAAAAAAGAAAAATGATCTTACAATTACCAAGCTATAAACTCCTTGAAGTTAAAGAATGTGCCAGATTTGTCTTTTCACCTTCAAATCTAAAATTTCTTGGCATATTTTAAGAATTAGGTGACCATTTATTGCTTTATAGAAATCTAAAACTTCTATTTCTTTTTAATTATTCATAATTTCACCACCCTCTTAGTACCTACCATTCTAATTATTCTATCAAGGAGAAAACCAAAATGATCCAACGTATAAAGGCCAAATGATCACTACTTCTTCAGCATCTCCCAGGGTGGTTATCTATCTATCTATCTATCTATCTATCTATCTATCTATCTATCTATCTATATCTATCTATCTATTTATATTGCTGTTTTAGGTAAAATAATTTCATACTGAAATACAAACTATTTTCTCATTCAGCAGCCCATCCTTTTGTGACTTTCAGGAGTAAAATAGTTAACAAAGAGAAAATATTTTTTTGTTGAATGTTAGATTCACAGACACAAATATGTACCATAATTTTTAGAGGAAATTGATGAAGAGCATACTGTTGGGCACTTTGTTTTTGACAAGAAACACAACTGAAACATCTTAAAGAAGATGGAGATGTCAAACGTTAACGATAATCAACATGCATATCCATGGTCCTGTAGTTATTGGTACTTAATTTCAACAAAATCCTGTTCCTCCAATGTTGCTATGTAAACTTGACAGTAATTTTAATCTTGTTGACAACTGTTTCCTTTACTTTTCAGCAGGTGGTCAGTTGCACACGGAATGGTAGTTCCTAATTTCTCCATTCTCTAAACTCAAACATAGTCATTTGGGGACAAAGCTGAATCAGGGTCAGAAATGCTAAAGCTTTCAAAAAGGATATGTAATCAGCTGAACAATTAGAAATACAGTAGAAAACAATGAATCAAGTTTATTTTAACATAAAAATCACTTTGACTTCTAAAATATTCCAGAAATTATTGTTTGATGGTGAAGGAGAAGGAATTGCTTCTCTGGTAGCAGAGTAAACTGAGATGACCCAATCAAAACCAAATGAAGACAGACAAATGACTCCCTTTGATTAAAGGTTTAGGCCAAGAATGTACACGCCATGTAACTATTAATATTCAGAGAATTCTTTTTTGCTACCATTTTTAAGGACTTTCAGCAGCCAAAGTACAAATGTCTAGCATAGTCTCTTTGCTGAGATAGGTAAATGTCTATATATTTGTGTGTGTGTTTGCATATATAACTTCAACAGTATAAACAAAATCTTAAACTATATATTTATAACTTTTATATATGTTAATTTTTAGGAATCTGTGTAAATGGATCAGTGGTCAATCTGGTCAGCTGTAAAAGCAGACATTGTTTACTATATTTGCTAAAAAAGAATGGCTTTGAGTCCTGGATCTCCAATTTATTAGATGGACAATCTTGGTTAATTTCCTTAAACATTCTGACTTGAGATGCCTTTTCTGTAAAATGAGGATAGGTACTCCCCACGCTTCAATTGTGTCAATCACACGCAAATCACACAGTAGAGCAGAAATATACAAAGCTAATGATATCGCACTGCAAGTGGTTCCCACTCCAAATATGTGTACCTTTTCTTAAGCTCTTTCATCATCTGCATGGTACGTCCTCTCAGTCTTCAAAATTTCTCTCAAAAAACATCTCATTTTGTGGCACTGAATTATCGTCTGGGAAAAATTCACTTCCTCTATGCTTCTATAGCACCCCGTGAAAATCTATCATCACTCCGTTTACCATTTTATATTGAAATCGTCCATTATTGTGTCCTCTTCAACGGGTTTTGGAATATCTTAAAATTATATGCTATGTTCCATTTACATTTTTATTTCCAGCCTTCACATTAAAACCTAACACACTCTAGGTGCTCATTTAATGTTGATAAATCAATATCCTAGGACTGGGAATAGGGCCAGATTGAAAAAAAAAAATCTTTTTTCTTAAACAATCCTGGCAGATTAGTATTATTACTCCTAGTTCACAGATGGAGAGACTGTTAATTAAATTCACAAAGATGCTAAATGACAAAGCCAGGATGTGAATCTGGTTCCAATCATTATACTTTTTGTTTTCCATTATAAGCTCTCAAAGCACTATTTTAACCAGAGAGCTGGGTATATTTTATTGTGAGTAAACTTGTAAGCCAAAATTCATCAAATTGCCAAAATTTACTTCCTCATGCCCTATGCAGTTTTAGTCTCCCCTACCATACACTCTTATATTCTGATTATTTTGACTTGGACAAAGCATAGGATATTTAATTTTTAAATAAATAATTTAGTTGGGATAAAATTAATATCCTACTCCCTTGAGTTTAAATTATCATTTTACCTGCTTTAAAATGCATGCAAAAAAACAAACAAAAAAAAGAAAGGTCCAGTCTACACCCTAGATGGTCTAGTTTCCTTTGATATCTCAGATCTGCTGAATTTTAACATTCAGACCCATTGAATCAGGTTTAAGCTCCAGCAGAATAAATGTTCAGCAACTTCTTTAGAGAGGACACTTTTGTTTGAAAAATTGGCACAATCCTAATTGCATTGCATGTCCTGGCAAAATATTCTACTTTCTATGAGGAACTTTGGCATTATTCACGGGAATTTCTTAAACTGAGTCAAGAAATCGGCATTGGCAATTAGATGACTGGAGCAGTTTGCTTTTTCTAACTATGACAGCGTATAAACCAGAGGTCACATAAAACAAACAGATGAAGCAGGTGTGAGACAGACCCAGAGCTGGAAGACTGCCAACTGATCAGCTCCTCCGAGGTTTTATTATCTAACCAGAAACACATTTTGTTGATATTTAGACTTTCTCCCCCTAGATTAGCTTCTGCCAACTGGATACAGTTCAGTGAACATAACGGCCATAACTATTCCAAACTCAGGTAACTGATTGGCATTATAATCTACGCTGTACTCAGGGTTTTTCTCTGCTTGCATAAGAAGACATTGATAGAACCAGATGACTTCAGCCATTTCTCAGGCTGTTTATATAGAGGAACCTAGAGGTGCATGCCTGTCCTTTCCTTACACTGGAACTTGTTTCAACAAATAATTGAGATAATAATCAGAGCAATAAAATGTAATCAGTAACTGCTTATCTTGAATTTGTGAGACGTTTATAAATTTAAAATGAAAAAGTCATAGATTATAAAATAAACAAGAGATATGCAGGGGACAGGAGTTACATCTACACAAGAAGTCATAAAAACTAGGTTGGCAGTTATTATTTATATTTCCCAATTAGATGTGCCCAAAAGATTTCTAATTATATATTCAACAGATGTATTCAAATATCCATAATTATGCTTTTTTTCCAAATCATAACAACATTTATGCTATTTCTCACGTATAAAGATCATCCAGTTTATTCATAATACCGGAACATTTTGCTATCCCTTTGTTTCTTCCAAGTAATAGAGATGGATTTATACAGATTTGGTTTTGAACAACAGAGAGAAATATAAACAGTAGAGAGAAAAGTAAATTTTGGCCAAGAAATAATAACAAATTTGGGAAAATGTTTTTCTCGTATATGGCAAGATGATGGATTGACATGCTTATAGTAATTTTTTTTTTTTAAGTAACTGTATTTGGTAAAATACATTAAATAAAATACACCTATAAAATTATAAAAGTGAGTTTTGAAAAATGTATAAAACCTTGTAAAAATTATTTAAGCTATCTATCATCCAAAGATTCTCTTGTGTTACTTTAGAGAAAATCCCCCCCAAACACCCCTACTCCAGGTTTCCTCCGACATGATTTCCACTATTGTCGTAGTTTGTTCAGACTGCTGTAACAAAATGGCATAGGCTAGGTAGCTTATAAACAACAGAAATAGATTTCTTACAGTCCTGGAGGTTGGAAGATCCAAGGTCAAGCTACCCACAGATTTGGTGTCTGGTGAGGGCCCACTTCCTGGTTCATAGATGGCTGCCTTTGGGGTGTGTTCTCACACGGTAGAAGAAATGAGGGAGCTCTCTGGGGGCTTCTTTTATAGGGGCAGGAATTCCAGCCACAAGGGCTCCACTCTCATAACCTGATCAGCCCCCAAACACCCCACCTCCAGATACTATCACTTTAGGAATTAATTAGGTTTCTATATGTGAACTTTGGAGGGACACACTCAATCTAAAGCAACCACTACAGATTAGATTTCTCCATTCTAGACCTTTATATAAATGGGATCATAGAGAATTCATTTTTTATTTTATTTTAATGACCTATGGTCATTTTGTTGAATTAGAATATTTTCTTCTATATAGATATTTTCTTTGTTCACGTGAATGGCTGAACACATGTGTATCTCTTAATTTAGGACTCTTAGCTTCAGCCACTGTAATCAATCAACTGCCAGGCACAGTTCCCTGAATGTTTCTTTTTCTTGCCTCAGTAGGTATTTAAATTTCCTATTAGAAATCACTGGGGTAAGAGCTAGCAAGTTTTTTTTTTTAGCAACTTCAGGAGGTTACATGAATACCAATGTAGCATTTTAAAATGTAGAAGAGTTTAGGGATAGTTAACCAAAAAGTTACTTTTGTGGCGTAAAACTTGCAAATTTGAAATTGGAAATGGAGAGTAGCTTTTAAACCAGCATTCCTATTTTTCTTGCCCCCAGGAGAAAAGAGCTCAGTCCTATTTTAAATTAAGTCCGTGATACAATTTCCCATGAGGATTTTTCAAGTTGACTTTTTCTAAAACTTCTTGTTCTCTCTGGTGGTTATATTTTCCTAATCATGATGAGGAATAAAAATATATTTCCACCAGGTGCTTTAATCCATTAGTTAAGGTCTTTAACTGAGAGCGCCTTTTCACATGAACCCAAAATACTGTGTCTGGTCACCAAGTAGTGGTAGAATGGTAACAAAAATTCTTATGATAATTACTTCTAAACAAACCAACTAGTAAAGCGAACTTATATTTCATGAAAATTAGAAAATGGAAATAAGATTTAAATCAGTGGTCTTAATCTCTAGCTAGATAATCCTGTACGCTGGAATTCTAAATTTAGGAGGTAGTGGTTATCAGAATAACTCCATAATATTTGATTATTTACAGAGCATAGAAATAATAGTAATAATAAGAATAATAATAATGATAATAAACTTGTTCTAAACTAGAATCATGTGAAAGACTGTTTATTTTCTGACCTCAAATTGTAGCCATATAATTATTTTCCAAACGCAATGTGCATGTCTTCATTTAATACTCTTTTCCTCTCTCTAAAACACATTGTTGTCTTCCAGTCATAAGAGAATATTTGGAAAAGCATGGAGAAGAAAATTAAAATAATCTATAATTTCACAACATAAAAATGAAAATGATTATATCTTGTTATGTTTTATGTCATTCATTTTCTATGTTTAACTCATAATGGCTGCCTCTGAACAATTACTCAACTTGCCCACCAGTGTGTAGATGACACCTCTTTGACTCTTCAGAATGTCCCCAGAATGACTTCATCGACAATATTATTGAGCAAAGTAGATTTTATTCATTTTAAAATAGGAGAGAGAATAGAACTTTTGAATCACTGAATTCATGACATTCAGCCATACATTCTGTTTAATATTTCTTTTTTCCTAAATTTTTCTGGGGAAATGGATTCAGAAGATTTCAAGGGCCAGAGATCTTAATGATGCAACAGCACACTGAGAAAAGCAATATTCCTTGTTCTTACCCTTTATATTAAAAATTGTTCATCAATACAGGATTTCCTAAGGTATATTGTACAGAAGATGAGTTAGTTATCAATTTAGATTACATTTTTAATGTTGGGAAACACTTAAACACTTGTTTTTTAATTTGTATCAGTGTAGTTTCCAGAGCTTCTAAAAAATAATTGTGTATTGTGGACTTATACAAGGAGGGAGATGTAGTACACAGAACTTGGCAAAAATAATTTATTAATACATTTATAATTTCCCAAACAGAGATTTTATTTAAATATTTTGTAAGGCTTATGTTTCATACAACTAGTTTTGGGGAGCTCTGCTTTTGTAGTCAGGTATGATTTTTCTCTTTAAAATATAGTATGTAAATTTATGTTACCTTATCTTGATGCCATGATTTTGCATGTTAATATAAATCAATAAGTAAGGATGATAAATACAACACTGTTAATGATAACAAAAATAGCAAACAATCTGAATAACAATAAGGAATCGGTAAAAGTAATTATATGTCCATGCAATGCAATATTATGCTGCAATTTTGCAAAATATTTTGTCAGTGTATAACATAGTTATTTCTTGGATAAAAGATTCCAAAGAGAGTGGCTTAACCCACTTTGATATAATTTAGAAATATACTTTTTTTTGGTTAAATAACTGAGATTTTTATCTTTGTTGCTGCAGTATTTGATAGTGTAGCATAGTTTAACATATACTGATTAATAGAGTATTTAATACATTGTAACAAAAACACAAAATATATGAGAATAGATTAGTGGTTGGGTAATGGATGATAAGAATACAGATATAACAGTATGACTAGCCTAACATCTGTGTTATGCAGTGACAAAATACTTTTGCAAAGTATTCTTATCTGAAACAATCTGTCATCATCCTGTAGCCTGCAGAAACGTTGTCATTCTATTTAGATGTCCAACATCTGAAGTTACTCCCTGACTGAGAACTCCTATTTTTTTGAATATTGGTCAGAGACAGGGTTGTATTCCACTGTGATTTATGGAAATGATAAAGGTTTATTTTCCCAGTCCCCCTTGAAACTAGTGTATGAGCAATGGGACAAGAATCTGGCAATTATTATCAGGTACATCCACACAGGACTATTGAAGCAGGGAATAAGGATGTAAATAATATCTTTGAGGATGGTGCTAGTTATAACAAGAAATAGTGCAAAGACCTAATGGCAGATGAACTAGTTACAACATTCACGCTCTCCTACTAAAAGTTGTCAAGTGGTTCAACAGCAGGAGCTAGTACTTGGAGAAGGTCACAGCGGACTACTGTCTGGACCAGTTCTGAGTATGAATTTGGGCAACTTTTCTTGTCTCTATGCCTGTTCCACAGCCCTTTGGGTGACTCAATAGCTGCCCAATATTCTTTTAATGAATTCCTTTTATGCTAAAATCAGAGATACTTTTTTTTCCCCTCGTAATTAAACTTTGACTTAGATATGGCCTTAACCAGAATCTAACCACTTTAAGCTGATTTTCATCTCAAGTGTGAATAAGTAAGCATCAGAACATAAAACTTTTGGGTAAAGCTAGGTGGTAGATTGTGTTGTGATGGGAATGTAGGGTTATTCCAGTGATATTTAATGGGATATTTAATCTTCTATTATATTCAAAGACTCTTTTATAATAAGTTTCCTGATCTTAAGACAAAGCAAAGAGGTTGAAGGTTTTGGTAAAAGAAAGGGCTATACCTTACATTCTCTTTGACCTCTGTTTTGCTGCAAATGACCTCCTAATTAAGAGCATAAACTTCATGAATCTGTAATTTAATGAGTTCTATGAAGGTTAAGAATAAAATCGTATATCTTAGCTTTTATTGTGTATTAACCAAGCCCAGATAATTCTGGAATATAATATTCTTTTATTTTGTTTTTCCATGTAAAAGTACATATTGTTGTCCATATAGTAAATGAATTAAAAAAGTATCGATATCAAAGTTTCTAGGAGCTGCTTTTAGTTTGTCAATGAGAATTTGAGTGGTAACAGTAGAGAATAATTATGAATTTAACTCAAGAATATTTATGTAAAGAAAGATCCATCTTGCTGGGTGAATATACATTTATTTCCATCTTACTGAAAGTACTTTTAAAGTAGAATCTTTTTTATGTGTTGAACAGAGCAAACATATGTCCCTAACCAGATATAGTTTTTAAAAATCCAGGAACAGAGGATAAGAGAAGATTTTAGTAGAAAATAGTACAAAAGTTCAAAAAATAACTGGTTTAAAAATTAGATCAAAAAGTATTTGAAGTGGACTGCACACTTGCTATATGCCTTCAGTTCAAATGAGCTTGCACAAGGTACACATGTCCCAGTCAATTATCTCTGGGGGCAGTAAGAAAAAGAATGATTGTGCTGTAACATATTTTTATGTAAGTTTTTAAAGCACATAATAATATTGTCAGTATATCACTTTATATTTTGAAAACTTTCTAAAAATATGTATCATAAAATTAGCATTGATCTATTAAAATATTGCATTTAAAATTTTAAATTATGAAAATGCATTAAAGATATTTTCCCAGTTACTTTAAACTGGCAGGAAAATAATCTATCCATTTTATAATTTAAAAATTATTAGAACAAATTAAAATTTTACTTCCAAAATTGTTTCCCAGAGATGCCCAAAGCCAAGTTAAGAGACAAATTCCACAAAATATTGTCTCTCTTTCTAGAGGATTCTTGTGGCCAGAGTTACACAAAAGCGAAGTAGTAAGACCACATTTTATGCTTGTCACACACCATAGCATATTTTTTTTTTCTTTCACAGATATAATGCTATTAACAGTGGATAGTTTGCTTAAATCATACCTGGAGATATAACCTAAAGAAACTGATAGTCTCTTTAACCCCTGTACAAATTCAAAATTAATTTAGATTGTCCTCGAAATATAAAAAGTTAAATTATATATTTATTCACTTAATTATCCAGAAAAAACAAATTTGATTACAATATTCATTGAAAGCCTAAATCATATTGTCATTGTGTTTATTATGATATTTATTTTTGATATGAAAATGAATGTATTTCTTTATTTTTTTTAATTATAGCTAACATTTATATATAGTAAAATGGTATGCAATTAAGATTGATTTCTCTTTAAAATAGAAACAGTTGAAATGCTTAGACACTATTATTTTGTGATGTCAAAAGTATATTTTATAATGTGAAATATTTATAGTAATGGTCTTACGGAGAATATTTAATTTAGTCAAGAATAAATTTTAAGGCTCATTATTTCATTATTATTTATGCATTTCTTAATAGGCAAATTTACATTGAAAATTGATTTGTCCTCATGACTTTCTGGCTTTAGAGACAAAATTACTTGGGTTTGACTCTCAGTTCTATCACTTGGATTTTTAATCTGAGCATGTTATTTATCTTTCTTTAATTTTTATGCCCATAAAAATGAAGATTTACTTACCTCATAATATTATTTTGGAGAATTAAGTGGGGAAATGTTGGTAAATATGAGATCCATTAATAATTACTATCAACTTCTTAAAGTGCTTTTTAGTTTACAGAACACTTTTTTATATGTACAAAAGGTTAATCTTACATTAATATTCCGTAGATTTGGTGAACTTTACAGGTAAGAAAATGAAGACTAAAAGAGGTTAAGTTACTCAGATAATTAATAGTGACTTGAGGATACATTACAAATCTTTCACTTTCTTGTTCAGTGGCGTTTCAAGAATAATGTTTAAATTAGTAGAAATGAAGGAATATATAAACAAAAACTCAAGAATGTGATATATGGACATTAACATTTTTCAAGATGCTATATTTGGTTTTAAGAAAAGAGGGACAAGGACATGAACAAGGTATAAATGCCCATATGCTCTTAGTGTATGTGCTTTTGTATCTCTTCTGCATTATTAAAAGATAACAGCATTGTTCTATAGAATATCTGAAGACATGTATTACAGAAAAAGAATATTAATGCTTACTAACCTGACATAGTGTCATTTAGGTTAAAAACAAATCATAGAACACTATAATTCTATCATTCTAATGTAAGTACTCAAAATCTAATATATATCTATCTATTTTACATAGGAACAAATTCTGGAACTAAAAATAATGAGGTGTAAACAATAGCCATTTCTAATTTTTAATGTAATGAACATTTTACTTTTTAAAATGTTTACTTATATATTTCCTTATATAAGAATTTTGTATTTAGTAATTCGAAGGTAGTTTTTTAAGTTAAAACTATAACTCCATCATAGTCAAAATGCATGCACAAATATTCACTTTATTTAAAAGGAAAGTTCTATTAGTGATGATTACTAAAAGTAAAAGCAACCGATGATAAAGAGACAAAGTATACAAGGTATTCACAATAATGACAGTATCCTTGTAGACTGAACTGAGGTAAAAATCATATGCGCACACACACAGTCTCACTCAAGAAAGAGAGAAGAGGTAACCAAGAGAACAATGAACACTTGTTCTTCACCAAATATGATGACCGAAAATACAACACACAACTTACAAATGAACATGAATGATATTTTTGCAATTTAATTATTTTATTCAACATAAGTTGTCTTGGAGTATCACAATCAACAAAAAATAAAATTTTAGAATATTTTTAAACATAAAGATCCTACTTTCAAACTTAAAAAAAAAAATTTCATTTTCTTGAGAAGAAAAAACCCATAAATGAAACTGCACGTAAAATGTCACGACAAAAAAAACAAAGGAATTTAGAATTATGTCATTTAAACTAGAAATTCAAAATAACTGAATAAAAACTCTATTGTGCTAAATATTGTCCTTTGTCATTATAAACTCAGCTGATTTGCCATCTGCAGAAATAAAGCTAGGCTACTGCAAAGGATTATAAACATGGAGTAGTTTGAACTGCATATGCTGGGCCAGCAGATGTCACTCTTGCTAAGACTGTCTGAATAATGTTTTATGAAAGGCAATTGTCAGCTATGATTGTGGGCAGAATATCAACATGTGAAGAATTTAGCCCTGACCCTCTTTTCACCTTACCACCTACTTTACACTAATGACAACAGGATCAGTAAATTAAAAGTGTCAGCTGCCCTGCCATCAGTCTCCAAAGCTGTTTGGTCTAACTGTAATTTATGGTCAATGGTTATATAAGCAGCGTTGCCAAATCTCTGTAATTATTACAGAGATGTAACCAAGCACAGAGAATAAATGTTGCTGCAAGCTAAACCAAGCCCTGACATTACTATAATTAGGCCGATGATTCATGCCATTTGTTCCTCTTAGAAGATATCCAGAGTGGCCAGAAAATTATGCCTCAATTTTTGATATTAAGGATTTTCTATTAGTGTCTGTTATTTTTTTCTTTCATAAAACTAGAGTTTTATTATTTAAGAATGGACAAAGTCTGTTAATCCTTCACCCTTAATTACTCAAGACACTTGTAATATCTTAGAGTGTGACCTTCTGGAAAGGTCACTGGTGTGAGATATTTATATTAGGTTAACAAATAATTTTAAAAATATATTTCTAGAATTAAGGCAGGATATCTGGAATATACATTCCTTTAATATTTCCAAAAATAAAAATAAATAGATGTGGTATCTGTGTAGGCATGCACACAGGAATGTGCCTGTTCACATGTGTGGTATATTCTTTAAGAAGAAAATAATAGATTCTTGTTAATCCTTTAGATATGGAATGCATGTTAGTTGTCATGTAGTGACTACGTAAGATTTTAGTAGAACTCTTCTTCAGGTAAATTCATTATTGTGATAAATCATTTCTTACATGAATAAGAATGACCACAGCTTTGGCTAAAACTATGAATAACAATCAAAAAGAACTTGAGAAATCCAGGGTTTAGATATCAATTCTACCAACCATTAGGCTTGCGAACTTGAGAAATTATTTCACTTCTCTTACCTGCAGTTTTTTATCTGAAAATAAGATAATACTAATATCTTAAAAACAGTTATATGGGTTAAATAAAATAAAATAATATAAATAAAATGATCTTGTACTTGGCCCTTTTAGGATCACAAAGGACACATTAGCTCTCATACTATAACTGGAACTTCCCAATGAGACTACTGATATGATCAAATGTGTCATAGCCTGTTCATCAAATAAATTGTCCAGCTGGAAGATGTCTTAAAGATTATTTATTTTATTGCTCCACCCTATGTGTATTATTTGCTAGTTGTTGTGCTTTAATAGTTTGAGAAAATGGAATTCACACACTACCTGAGCATTTCCAGCTCACTGCCTCATAAAATAGCTCATTCCATTCTGACTGGCTATACCTATTCTGGTAATATTGACTTAAAATCTGCTTTCCAATTGCTTCTTCAATCTGGCCCCAGATATGGACTCAGTAGATATACAAAATAAACTTTCAACATCAAAACACTTTAATATTTTATGACAGCAGTTATTTTATAGCAATAGATTTCTAGTTCTTTCAATATCTTCCTGCATTAATATTATGATATATTTATTATTAACATTTCTTCAGGACTTAATAAACATTAATAACATTTCTTCAGGACTTAATAAAATGTTGCCTATAAAAATATTTAGTTCAATGTCTTATTTATAAAATAAATATGCTCTAAATATATATTATCATTCGCCCAATCCATCAATTTATGTGCTTACTCCTAAAGATATACCACATTTCGTTGGTCTATATCTTAAAATTTTGTGATTAAACTTGACTATAGTGTCTCAGATGTAGAATTACTATGCCTCATGACCTAATAATTAATTTTTATTTTTATTATCGTTTTAGAAAATGCATCATAACATTGACTCAAGTTGTCCTAAACAAAAATTCTTACATAATTTTGGACTATTTTGTGTTCAACTAACAGAAAACCGAAATGGCTTTAAAAAAAATACTAGTTTTATTGATTAACTAAATGTAAAGGAATTGGTCTTGATTCTGACTCAACATGATTGAGAAGTAGCAATGATGTTAGCAAAACAAGTAATGTTAAATAATACAGAGTTTCTTTCTCCATCCTATCTCTCTCCTCGCCCATCCCCCACCCCCATTTTGGTTCATCATGTGGTTCAATTATATGAGAGACTTCTCTATTTTCATTTTTTTATCGTAAAAGTCTATTTCATAATGAAACCCAATTGATAATCTAAATGTAAAAGAGAGACACAGAGAGACAGACAAAGAGAGAGAGAGAATTGTCTACAGTATAGTATTTTTTAAAATGCTGTTGAGAGTTCCAAAGCCATTCTGACTCTTGATCCATTATATGAATCCAATTCTTCCCATCCTCTGGAATTTGTAGCATATTAGCATACAAAACAACAAGAGATTAAATTGAGCACGATAGAAAATGATGTAATCAAGAGACAGTAAACAGGAGACTTAGGAGGCTGTTGTGAGCATAACTAGGCATACTGTTTTATAGCAAACTTTTTTTATAAGTGGAAAGAATATACTCTAAAATAACAATAAAATATATAGTGTGGTAAATACATAAACCAATATTAGTCATTTATTATCATTATCAAATATTATATACTGTACACAATGGGATGTTGCTACACTTTTATAAGACCAGTAGCACAGTAAGTTTATTTACACCAGCATCACCACAGACACGTGAGTAATGCATCACATTACAACATTGTGGTGGCCAGTAATCAAAAGGAATTTTCAGCTCCATTATAATCTTATGGGACTACCCTTTGTGTGATCTGTGTTTGATTGAAATAATGCGGTGCATGACTGTAAAACTAAATACATGAAATATTTGAAAAATATTGTTTTCTAATGACCTATGTCAACATATAACTTGAATGATAGCTACAGATCTCTAATTTTAATTTTTTGTCTTATTTGGAAACAGACTTTTTTCTCTTTCTTGGATAAAATAGTTTTAAACTATGAAAATTACTCTTTCACTCATTTAGAACCATGAGACTACTTGACTTTTTTTGGCACTCTAAAAGGAAACTAAAAAGTGTCATTTAATTTTAACAAAATGATACCTGTATAAGATTTTTGCATAGAGTCTCATATATTCCAGTAATTCAGAGATAAACTACAAATGAAAATTAGCTCCTAAAAGATGGCTAACAAGATAAAGGCAATTTTATTCTGCTGTTTTTTTTTTTTTCTTTCAAGTCTTTCATTTGTGTTCATTCATTATTCTCCTTAGATAATTTATCTTAAAAGTCATACAGAAATCCAAATGCATTCAGATTATATTTTCTTTAAAAATAAATTTATTATTATCAGCAGAATAAACAATTATTAATCAATTCTGTTTTCATTTCAATTCATGGTTTTATATTTCAACAAATGTTATCTACGAAGTAAGCTTGCAAGGTGAGACATGGAAAAATGACATTTAATGTACTAATTACTAATTATTTGTTAATTACAATTAAAAATTGAAAAATTTGAGTTTGCAGAGTTATGACCTTCTGTGTTTCAACAAAGAGCTTGAATGCAAAGCAACATAATATGAATATTAGCTAGTGAGTTAGATGTATAGAGATAACTATTTGTAGTAACAAATAATAGTAGCAACAACAAATGGTAATAGTAACAAATCCCCCAAAAGCCATTCTACTTGCTTATAAAAAGTGTCTTTGAGGCAAGATTATTAAAAGTGAAAATTCTGAATGACCTTTTTTTAACTTTTACATAAATAATAATAGATCCATTGTGAACCAGAGTCCCTTTATGTTTGACTGCCATCTGTTTGATCTGTTAATTCAGTGAGCCTGAGGTACTGGAGAATGATGAAATTGATCATTATTAATTTTTTTTCCCAAGACAATTTCTTCTAGTTCTCACATATAATATATTCCTAGCCATTCCTAGAAGGCCTGATTGGGGAATTTGACTCACTTTTACTTTTCAGCACATGATTTCTCATGTGGTCTTGTAGAGCTGAGTAAAAGTTTAGTTTTTCTAATCAGTATTACAGTTAAATTCTTAGTCTATTATCTTTACCTTCCCTTCCACGTTTCCCTCTATGTGTGTGGATGTGTGTATCTTTTTTTTTTTTTTAATCTCTATTGGTACTACCAATAGTTAGAACTATTCCCACTTCCTGCATTATATCTACTTTGAAATCTCTTTCTACATCCATTCATATTGAATTGGCACTACAATATTAAATGTAC
>NW_011888787.1:11361511-11390477 GCF_000151845.1 Pteropus vampyrus | reverse complement strand
AATCAAGAGACAGTAAACAGGAGACTTAGGAGGCTGTTGTGAGCATAACTAGGCATACTGTTTTATAGCAAACTTTTTTTATAAGTGGAAAGAATATACTCTAAAATAACAATAAAATATATAGTGTGGTAAATACATAAACCAATATTAGTCATTTATTATCATTATCAAGTATTATATACTGTACACAATGGGATGTTGCTACACTTTTATAAGACCAGTAGCACAGTAAGTTTATTTACACCAGCATCACCACAGACACGTGAGTAATGCATCACATTACAACATTGTGGTGGCCAGTAATCAAAAGGAATTTTCAGCTCCATTATAATCTTATGGGACTACCCTTTGTGTGATCTGTGTTTGATTGAAATAATGCGGTGCATGACTGTAAAACTAAATACATGAAATATTTGAAAAATATTGTTTTCTAATGACCTATGTCAACATATAACTTGAATGATAGCTACAGATCTCTAATTTTAATTTTTTGTCTTATTTGGAAACAGACTTTTTTCTCTTTCTTGGATAAAATAGTTTTAAACTATGAAAATTACTCTTTCACTCATTTAGAACCATGAGACTACTTGACTTTTTTTGGCACTCTAAAAGGAAACTAAAAAGTGTCATTTAATTTTAACAAAATGATACCTGTATAAGATTTTTGCATAGAGTCTCATATATTCCAGTAATTCAGAGATAAACTACAAATGAAAATTAGCTCCTAAAAGATGGCTAACAAGATAAAGGCAATTTTATTCTGCTGTTTTTTTTTTTTTCTTTCAAGTCTTTCATTTGTGTTCATTCATTATTCTCCTTAGATAATTTATCTTAAAAGTCATACAGAAATCCAAATGCATTCAGATTATATTTTCTTTAAAAATAAATTTATTATTATCAGCAGAATAAACAATTATTAATCAATTCTGTTTTCATTTCAATTCATGGTTTTATATTTCAACAAATGTTATCTACGAAGTAAGCTTGCAAGGTGAGACATGGAAAAATGACATTTAATGTACTAATTACTAATTATTTGTTAATTACAATTAAAAATTGAAAAATTTGAGTTTGCAGAGTTATGACCTTCTGTGTTTCAACAAAGAGCTTGAATGCAAAGCAACATAATATGAATATTAGCTAGTGAGTTAGATGTATAGAGATAACTATTTGTAGTAACAAATAATAGTAGCAACAACAAATGGTAATAGTAACAAATCCCCCAAAAGCCATTCTACTTGCTTATAAAAAGTGTCTTTGAGGCAAGATTATTAAAAGTGAAAATTCTGAATGACCTTTTTTTAACTTTTACATAAATAATAATAGATCCATTGTGAACCAGAGTCCCTTTATGTTTGACTGCCATCTGTTTGATCTGTTAATTCAGTGAGCCTGAGGTACTGGAGAATGATGAAATTGATCATTATTAATTTTTTTTCCCAAGACAATTTCTTCTAGTTCTCACATATAATATATTCCTAGCCATTCCTAGAAGGCCTGATTGGGGAATTTGACTCACTTTTACTTTTCAGCACATGATTTCTCATGTGGTCTTGTAGAGCTGAGTAAAAGTTTAGTTTTTCTAATCAGTATTACAGTTAAATTCTTAGTCTATTATCTTTACCTTCCCTTCCACGTTTCCCTCTATGTGTGTGGATGTGTGTATCTTTTTTTTTTTTTATCTCTATTGGTACTACCAATAGTTAGAACTATTCCCACTTCCTGCATTATATCTACTTTGAAATCTCTTTCTACATCCATTCATATTGAATTGGCACTACAATATTAAATGTACCCTACAGATATTAATCCCTTCATCCATTAAACTATTAACTAACATAAGATAAGAGAAAGAAAAGATAGAAGGAAGGAAAGAGGAAAAGAAGGAAAGGAAGAGTTCCTAATTACGTATTTGCTGTTGACATCAGTCAGGAAGTAACCTTAAAGCTTCTCGTTCGATCAAACATCCAGACGTTATTTAGAGAAATCTCTATGGTAAAATTGATTCTGTCCATCATTGTAATGGTTATTTCAGAACACAATGTTTTACATGAAAGAAATTAAAATATATTGGTAATAACAGAATTTGAAATAAAATTTGCGTTCCAGTTCAAATTCTCATTCTTCTATATTGTCAACTAGATTATCTCAAGTAAATAACTTATCTGAACACTGACGTCCTAATCTGTGAATAATAATACCAATTAATCTTATAGTTAAATCATTAATTTGGTGATTAATTTAAATAAAATTCTCATCTCTAAAAACTAAAATTTAAATCAATATATAAATATGGTAATAGTTTATTAAACAGGTTTGAAAAAATTAATAGGTACAGAGGCTAGTTTTATAGACAGTGTAACTAAGCAAAAACTGAAGTAAGAAATGACTCCGCCACGTCAGTAAAATGTGTCATTTATGAAACCCCAATCTAGAAGAAGTTTGGCAAAATAAGGGAAAACCCGAAGATTCTTAAAACTTCTATTCTATACTCAATTCTATCTGATGAGCAAATCTATAAAAGCAACAAGACCAGATGGGTATAACAAATACCCTAATCTCCTTCTTCCAAATTAAATGACAAGTGGAGTTAAGATGTTGAGCAAATGCAGAAAGCACTGGGTAATTAACTCCAACAATCATTGACGTTTTTACCTCAATAAATCTCAATAATTGATTACTCATTGGAAATACAGACAAATAGATCAAGCAGGAGAGATAGTTTGAGAAACCTTGGGCATGGAAAAGTCATTGCAGAATATAAAATCCTTATAAGGCTAGACATAGAGAAAAAATAGTTAGTTACATGCTTTCCCAGTACAATAAAATAGCCTCAAATTGCCTGCCAGTTTCATTGTATCTTCTTAAGGAAAGCCACAGGCAGTACAGTGAGCATGGTTGCTGTGCTGAATACTCACAAATTTTGAGCAATATATTGCAGCCTACTATAGCAGTTATCAAATTTTTGGTCTCAAGATATCTATACATTCTTTAAAAATATAGAGGATTCTAAAAAGCTTTTGTTTATATGGGTTTTATCTATCAGTATTTACTTAAAACTGAGAAATTTAAAAACATTTATTGTTATTTAAAACCCTCTTTAAAAAACCCAATTACAAGTTAGCACTTTTTAATGAAAAATAACTATATTGTCTAAAACACACAAAAATTAGTGAAAAAGAGTGGTATTTACATGTTATATTTTTGCAAAATTTTTTATTGTTTGGATTAATAGAAGACAGCTGCATTTTCATATCTACATCTGAATTCAAAATGCTGTGATTTGCGGCTTTGGATAAAAGAATATGGAGAAAATTCAGCCTCATATAGATATGTAGGTACAAAAGAGAGCAGTGTATTAATAGCCTTTTCATACTACTGAGGATATTTTATTTTGATATTACACCAAAACTCCACAAGTGTTTCATAAATGTGTGAAATGTGAAACAATATGAATATTTTGTTTATTAAGTTAAAATTAATTTTTTTCTTTTACTTTGAAAGAGTCCTTTGCTCATGTGTAATTTTGTAGCACAGTGATTTGGATCTTCAGAAAATGCCAGTTCATTGAGTAATGCATAGTTTCAAAAATTGACACATTTTATTATATGATATCAAGAAATCACATTCATTAACAATATAAGCAATGTCATCTGCTATTTCCATAGGCATTGGGAAGCTGTCAGCATCATGATGGTAGATAAAAATTTTCCCTAATTGTAACTTTCTTTTGTGTCTTAGTTAATTTGGGTTGCTATAACAAAGCAGCATAGACCGAGTGGCTGATAAACAACAGACACTTGCTTTCTCACAGTTTTAGAGGGTGAAGCCCAAAATCAGAGAGCTGGCATGGTTAAATTCCGATGAGAGCCCTTTTCTGCGTTGCAGACTACAAACTTCTGTATCCTCACATGATAGGGGGCAGAGAGCAGGAAAATCTCTGACACTTCAAAGAATACTAATCCCATTCATGAGGGATCCACTCTGTTGATCATCTAGTCCTAATTATTTCCCGAAGGCCCATCTTGTAATGCTAGGATTTCATGTTAGGATTTCAAAATGAGAATTTGGAGCAGGACAGAAACATTCAGTCTTTAACATCTTGAAAGCTCAAATATTACCATTGCTGACAGTATTTGTTTTCCTTGAAGTGGCAGGCTTACTTCATTCATTTCAAGAAAATATATGACAGAAACTCAAGCTTGAATAATCATTATTTGTCTATCAGTCATTCTTTCAAGTAGAAATAATGTTCAATGAAAAAGCTTCAAATTCAGGGTGGAACTCAATTGCACAAGTGGTTTTTTTTTCCCCAAGAAATCATTATGACTTAGGATGCAGCAGAAGTGCTTTATAAATAACTTCCACTTTGTCAATATTATAAAACATGTGTACTCAGAGACTGAGATTTAATAACATTCATCATTATTACTGCTTTTCAAGGACATTTCAAGTGAAAGTGGAACTCTTTTTTATCAAGAAAGCATGACTGTAAAGAATACTACTAATACCAGTTGTAGTGCTAGTACTAGTACTGATAGTTTGTTGCCACTGCTTTGATTCATGCTATGACACTAGCAATTTGACATAGCATTGCTTTTGCACATTCAGTGCAAATGTCAATTAAGTGAAAAAGGGAAGTAAAATCTCAGTATTATTATGATAATTGTTTTGAATTGCAGATTCCCTGAAAGCATACCAGAGACCACTGGGACTTCACAAGCCACATTTCGAGAATTTCTAGCTCAAAATGAGATCCAAATAAAAGTTTTCTAAATGGGACAATAGAAAAGATTGTATAGCTCATCCAGATATGATAAAGAAATATGATATGGAGGCACAGAATGGGGAAAAACAGAGATAAAACAATATACAGATGTCACGAGCAAGTGAAAGCCATATATTGAGAAGTGACTAGAATGGAGAAGGTTGGTGGAAGTATAGATGTGGAAACTGAGAGGCAGAGAGGAAAAAATGGATTCAATATGACGTCACGTTACCACCGTTGCTAGGGGAACTCTAGTGCTGTGTTAGTAAAGATATTGTGGATTTCTATAAACCAAAACTATTAAACCACTAAGATAAATATCTTAGTTTTTTAATAGTCTTACAAATAAGTAGTATTTAGTTATAAATAATCTTAATAATAAATCTTCATCACCTGAGGTAACATTAATATGTTTTTTTTTTCATTTTATGGAACATAATTTTTTTTTAATAAAATAAATATAGGTCCTTATAGGAAAATATCCTTATTCCTTTGTGTGGCATTTATCAGTAGGCAAATCCGTGGTATCAGAGGGGAAACTTCATTAGGTTTCATCAACAGGAACCAAATGGGTTAAGACCATGAATTCAAAAAGATATGTATGGGTCAACCAGAGAGAGAAACAAAAATTTGGAGGTTAGTTGAAAATAAATAAGAACAACAAAAATAACAATAATTCATACGAACAAAATATATTTTCTACCATTTTTTTCCTTTTGAAACAAGAATGAGTGCCCTTTCTTGGTAAAATATAGTATGTTATTGAAGGCTGAAACACCTACTGTCACTCACAACTAGAAAAAAAAAGCTAAATTACAAACATTATATTATGAAAGGCGTCTGGAAGCATTGTCTAAACAATGAGGAACAGATGATCAAAACTTTTAGAGAGGAGAGAATTGTTTTGATGTAAGCTGGTAATATCTAGCTGCTCTTTAAGTTGTTGTTTTTGGAGTTTTGTTGTTGTTATTTTTTTACCTGTGGGCATATGCCAGTTTTTCCCAAAGAATGGTACTAAATTCAGGGTCTATTTGGAAGAAAAGCTAGGCCAAAAGCTTCAAAAATGCAGAGTAAAATCATTAACAGCTTAGTAATACTTGAAGCAAAGACCTGCTAGGGTAGGTGCTGCCTCTCCAAGACTTATGACAAGCATCCACCTTCAAAATTTTGAAACAGAGGAATCATTGAGTAAAGAGCTAAGATGGAAACAGGAAAGGCACAATTAAAAGTCCCCTAATCTCTCAGAGCTGAAAAGGTCACTCCCAGGCTCTGAATCAAAGGCCTCACAGAACAAGTCCTAGAAATGAGGGTCAGATGAGAAAGAAACTTGCTAAAACTGTAATTCAGCCCAGATGCGGCTTGCTCCCTCTCAGAACTGAGAATTTGCCTTCAAGTTATCTTTTTATCAGAGAAAAGGGGTACTGTTTCTGATGTTACAAGACATCATTGACCTCAACACAATGTTAACATACAATGAAACATACATTTTACTTTTATGTTAACATGCATTTTATACATGTTAGAATACAACTAAAAATTACTATACATACAAAGAGGACAGACCATATGACCAACAATCAAATAAAACCCAATAATGACATGGAAGCAAATCTAGATATTACCCAGATGTCAGAGTTATCAGACTAGGACTTTAAAATTACTGTAACACATATGTTTAAGAAAATAGCAAAAAAGCAGAAAAAGAGACAAAAGGATGAGAAAGTTTCTCCATTGATCTACAAAAAAGGATCAATGATCATTCTAGACATTTTTAAAAAACATTAAAAAATAAACATTGTATATGAAACTAAGAAATCAATGGATTTTTAACAGTATCTTGTCTACAGAAAAAACCAAGAGTAATGACATGGGAGACAGATCAATTAAAAAAATATCTAAAGGAAAGTACAGAAAAAAATATAATGTATAAAAAGATGCATATGCAAATGTGGGGTATACATGATATATGCACTTTTTGAATGTATGTTGTATTTAAGTAAAAATATTTTTAAATTAAAAATAATTTTTCTGGCTGGTTTTACTTCTTTAATACTCCAGATACTCTTTGAAGCGATTTTATCAATTAAAAAAACCCCACTGGTTTTTTAACTAAGTTTATAAATTATTTTATAGAGACTGTCCTTATACATGCTATATCACATCATTTATTCATTTTTAAAATGTTCCTAGTTAATTTTAACACTTGTATTATTCTACTTCTAGAGATTTCTTCTTACTAAGTTTAATTTTGACTATATTTTAAAAATTCTTGTAACCACTTCAAATATAATATTTTATGTTGTTTTTCTCAAATTGTTTTCATGACAGTTAGCTATTGTTTGCAATTTATTTATTTTGTTTTCTTTTTGCCACACCCCAGGTAGAAAAGTTAGGTAATATGCACATCTTAGTAATTTACATATTTCTTTTTCATTACTTATATCTTCAATTTAAAATTTTTAAAAATCCCACTTGATGAAAAATAACCACTGCCTTACGCCTAGTTAACTTCTAGTCAATATCACTGCCTTACTCCTACTTAACTTCTAGTTAACTAGTATTTAGTCAATATCACTGCCTTACTCCTAGTTAACTCCTAGTTAACTAGTATTTCTTGCCAAGAGTATATTTATAAAACACATGTGATAAGACACTACCCAGAAGTAAACACAATTAGTGTCCAATGACTGATATAAAATTAAAATTCAGTAAATATTTTAAATAGATGAATAAATAGGCAAAGTTATTTCTCTTTTTAAAAGAGCTTTCTGCTTTTCCTATTTTTAAATCTTCTCCTAAGCTTAAAGAAATTTACCATATACTAGACATATCCAAGATTCTATTCTACATCATAGTATATGAATATCACACAAAAGCACATATTGGATCACAATACTACCAAAGACTTTGGCAACATCAACAATATGTGACCTTCTCCTGTTCTTTTGATGAATGTGAGGCTATATAGTCTATGTATGTCAATTTGTATTTTGAGACAATGGGTCTACATTTGCAAGATTTTTGTATTTAACTTCACTACATTTCAATGTATTAACAACCATATTAATATAGAAAGATAGAAAACAGAAGCAATATTTGTAGGAAACACATCTATTGCATGCATCAGACTCTCTTCTAAGTATGCGCATACAAACACACACACATATGAAATTTACGAAACCTTATGACCTAGATACCTACCATTACTATCTATATATAAGAAATGAGGAAACTGAAGCACAGAAAAATTAAGATACTTTATTAAAGTTACACAGTATTTTGAACAATGTTACATAGTAATAAGAAGTAGAGATGTGATCTAAACCCAAGAAATGTATTTCACAATCCATAATCTTAACCAACATGTTGAATTTTCTGTGCTACCTCTTAAGCAGAAACAGTGAGTGTATAGACATTGCGACTTAAAGCTCTAGTTGATAACATTTATAAAACACACAACACCATGCCTAACATGAATACTCAACTAGTGTCCCCTTTACCTTTATCTTTCTCTGCTACACATGCAAAAGCAATACCTGCTCTCTGTTCAGAGAGACTAAGTTGACAGTACTATGTATTCTAGATTGTCAGGCAAAAATCTTAGCAGCATATTCAACTTAAAAAGTCATTTCTATTCTTAACTACAGTGGAATAACTTATGAGAGGATGAACACAGTCATGGGCCTGGAATGTCCAAGTTTTCAACTGTTACTCGTTATGATTGTTAATGGCACCCATATCTTGTTCAAAAAAGTACTCCAATTCGGAAGATAAATTTAATGTCAACCTAACGTGTACACAGTACTTTGACTGAATTGTGTTCCCCCAGAAGCCTTACCCCCAAAGTAATGGTACTTGGGGATGGAGCCTTTGGGAGGGAATTATATTTAGATGAAGTCTTGAAGGTAGGGTCCTCATTCTGGGATCACTATCCTTATTAGAGAGACCAGAGAGCTTCTCTCCCATATGTGAAGACACAGTCAGAAGATGTGCAAGCCAACAATGCAGGCTTCACCAGAACCTGACCATGCTGGCACCATGATCTTGAATTTCTAGCCTCCAGAACTCTGAGAAAATAAATTTCTTTTACATAAGCCCAGTCTATTTTGTTACGGCAGCCTGTGCCAAATAATACACACAGCATCAAAATACTGTTATATACACTGTATTAAATATAATCAATTACATATCAATTAAATTATATGCATGTAACATCTAACTTGCTATGTGACCAACTAGAAAAAATGTAGTATTTGGCCTTAAGTTATCCTTCCTAAACTATTGATTTTAGTTTAAGTATAAATTTAAAATTTCTAAACCTAAGAGCAACATAAGATTTTTTTAAGTTTGATTGTTGCTCTACCATTGTGTCAAGAAATTTTACTTAATTTTAAATGCCATTAATGTCAGTAATTAAAATTTAGTTCCAAAACATTTTAAAGATAATTTCTAAATAATTTGTCTGTTATTATTTAATAGACAAATTAAACAGATTCAATCATAAAGTTTTGTGTTAAACTTATTTTAATTTGTACTCTGTATCAACCTCGATTTTTCTAATCCTTAAAAATGGTTATTTCTACAGCTTAAGAGGGAAGAAAAGCTCTGTCTAATATAAATTGAAAGATTAATTTACATCAATATACCAAAGAAATACATTAAATTCTACAGTAAATGTTAACCTGTATACAATGTAATAATTAGGAAAAAAATGTTGGTGTAATTGTGAGTAGAAAACAGAGAAGTTTATAGGCTATTAAGTTCCAGTAAGAATTTTATTTCCTCCAGAAAAAATAGGTGTTATGAATCATAATTTATATTGTTTATAGGTTTCCAAATGTGTATAAATCTATATGTTTCAAATAGATGTCTCCTTTGCTACCTAGGAATTCTAAAAACAGTTTTGAAGTAGTTTGGTACTTTGATTAAGATTGTCATTCACTTGATTGCCAACTGTAATTGAAAAATTAAAAAAAAATTATTTAAAAAAGTATGTCATTCACTTTTAAAAAACACAAAAATTCTTTTTTTCTTCTCTCGTAAATATGAGAGTAATACTGTTCCATCAGTCTCTTACATAATATAATCACTGAGAATATGGCTGGCTATATGTTACTCTGGTAGTTCTGCTACTTATGCTATAACTTAGTTAAGATATTGGAGGAATATATATAAGTACACAAAGTTATATTAGCTTCACAGATAATCCTAAAAACAAGGCATTACGTTATCATTAGAATGAACAACACTTGAATTCCTAAAATGCCTTTTTAAATATTTCTATTAATATTTGTACTCTCAAAACATTAACTTTATATCACAAATCAATATTTCATTTATTTCATAGGCATATATGTGTTTTCTTGGGCTATATAAAAGGATATGGGGAAAAATAACAAAATGCGTAAATAAAATGGCAATCAGATGTTACATTAAGAATTCTGATACTAATATCAAAAGCAGACTAATTAGAAACCAAGTAAAGTCAATAATAACTTTATCATAAAAACATATGGCATTGGACATAGTTAATAATATTTATTTCATAGATTATTTTTATATATATTTAATTGTTATTTTTTAATAAAAGCAATATTTTCTATGGATGTATTCTCTGAGTTAATCTGGTTTTTTGATATTAAATTCAAGAAGAGCAGGTAATGAAAATGAAAATAATTACAGTTAACATTTAATAAATGTTTTCTATCAATCAGTCACAGCAATAAATGTTTTACTCATGATCTTATGTCTGCAAATGATTACCTTACTATAATTGCATTTTAATGCACATAAAAAAGTGACACTAAAGTTTTGGTAATAATATTTTTGTTATAAGAAAATAAAGCCCAATCAGTTGGAAAACAAACTAGCAGTTTATAATTTTTAAATTGATATTTCCTCTATGGTCATTTGCATTACTATATAGTTTATTTAATAGATATTTACGTAATAGCATTTTAGAGGATTTTATAAAATAATCTTTAACATAACCATATATATAATTAGGAAAACATTAGACAAACATCAGAACATGGTACATTTCATTTAGATAATTTATATACTTAGCATCAGTTAAACGTGGAGGTTCATTAATGAGTGAATTTACTTAGGCCTTATACTACAGAGCATTTTTATTAGTTTTAAAGAAGATTGGTTTTCATTAAGATTTTGAGTGAATGGAAATACACACAATAGTTTCTGATCTATTCCTCCCTGCTTCCCTTCCCTTTTCTGCTAGGGATCCAACACTGTGAATAAAATTGGGTAGATATTAATGATAGATGTTTCAAAATTTTTTAGATTTTTTTTTCCTTTTTTCTTCCACTTTTCCAATAAAGTGTCTTAAAATACCACTGTTTTTCTCTCTTTCCAATGCCTCTAAGAACACAATTTCCCCTGACATCTAACATTTAGGTAATTTGGAATCATCAAAAGTACATCTTGAATTTTTAAGGAGAAGTAAGCAACAGTTTGTGCACTAGAAGTCATGGACTAACAAAAGGTAAGACCACACACACAGACTGAGAGTAAAGGGATGGAAAAAGGTATTTCATGAAAAATGGAAACAAACAACAACAAAAAGCTAGGGTAGCAATATTTATATCAGATAAAATAGACTTTAATACAAAAGTATAACAAGAAACAAAAAAGACCCAGTAATCCAACTTCAGGGTATTTATCCTAAAAAATCCAAAATACTACTCCAAAGGGACATGTGAATCTGCAGCAGTATTTACAATAGTCAAGATATGAGGGCAACTTGGATGTGATCAGTGAATGAATGGAATATTACTCAGCCATAAAAAAGAATGAAGTCTTGCTATCTGAAACAACACAGATAGACCTAGAGGGTATTGTGCTGAGTGTAGTAGGTCAGACAGAGAAAGACAAATGCCATATGATTTCACATACATATGGAATCTAAATAAATAAGTAAATGAACAAAACAGAAACAAATTTATAGGTACAGAGAACATTTTGATGGTTGCCAGATGGGACAGGGGTCAGTGAGGTAGGTGAAAAAAGGGAAGAGATGAAGAAGTACAAATTGATAGTTACAAAATAGTCATGGGAATGTAAACTATAACATTAGGAATGTAGTCAATAATATTGTATTAACTATGTATGGTGTAATATGGGTACTGCATTTATCGGAGTAATTACTTCATAAGTTATATAAATGTCTAATCACTGTGTTGTACACCTAAAACTAACATAATATTGTATGCTATCTATAATTAAAAAATAAAAAATATGAAAAATAAAAAAATGCTCTGGTGCCTTCCTAGGTTGCCCTGTGGGTATGTTGGGAGGGGCCCCTCTGCAGCCCAAGTTCAGCTGCAGCCTGTGCTCTGCAAGAGTCACCAAGCAATCTGCAGATGGCTGCCACCTGCTCTGGGCTGGGATGTGCCTGGGAGAGGCTAAGCTGAGAACCAAGGCCAGCTGCCTGCCACTAGTGCTGGGCTTGCGGCTGCTCAGCAAGAGGTATGGGGCTCACTGAAGCCAAATGTTGCTTATTTAGGTTTTGTAAAACTTTGAGAAATTTTAGAGAAGTCCAGAGCATGAACCAAGACAGGTCACTTTTATGGAAAAGCCATTGGCAGGGGCTTGAGTGGGGCCACAAGTTGGGTGGTGTGGGATGTCGGGGATTCATCAGGGCAGGGCAACCAGAGTTAGCCAGGTTGATGGAGGCTCAGATATGGTTGCACCTGGGTTTGCACAAAAAGCTGAGGAGAGTTCAACAGAACAACAATGGATTCTGTCAGCCCTTCTGTGTGGAAAAATCTGCCCCTCCAGTCCTCACCCTGAAGCTGGTCAGCTCAGTTCCTCCCCTTACGTCCCTCATGCCATTTGAGCTGCTGCCCCAGTGCAAGAGCTCAGAGTGAATCCATCAGTGAGTAAGTTCACGCACAGGCCCCATAAGAGAAATGTCTGTAACACCAGCCATGATCTGCATCACTTGACCAAAATCTTCACTGGTTTTCACAGCCAGAAGCTGTGGGAACTTCTCTTCCCAGCACTGGACCCCTGGGCTAGGGAATCTGGTGTGAGGCCTGGACACTTCGGTTCTCAGGGGGGACCCCAACGGCCAGGATATTCCTCCGGTTTCTCAACCACCACACACGGGAGTGGGACCAGTCCATTCTGCATCTCTGCCTCTCCTACCAATCTCGAGGTAGTTCTTGGCCTCTTCTCTATGTCCTCAGCTGTAGGACTTCTGTTCAGCTAGACTTCAGGCAACTCCCAATGGTGGCTGTTGTGTAGTTTAGTTGTAATTTTGATGTGGTCGTGAGAGGAGGTGAGAATATTTACCTGCTTTGCCATGTTGATCAGAAGCCTTGGGTTGTCATTTTTATAATGCCACCTAACCTGCCATATGAGTAGGGCTGTGACTCAGAATTACCAATTCGATTTCTATTCTTTTAACAACAATGATTTTTTTGAATTGGCACATGGCCTAAAGAAGAAAAATTACTACTGTGGTAAATTGAGTACTTACTGGAAGAAAGGTGCTGCCTTTTCTTTGACATAACTATCTGCACAAATGGCTAAGTCCAGATGTACCAGTGAACATGTTTTCTACCACATATGAAAAGCTTTCCTAAGAAAGTTGCCAGTACATAAGAAGATGAAGATTGGAAATGGAGAGACAGCTCTATTGACATGGTTGTTAGTATGCTTGTTTTTGTTGTTGTTGTTGTTTTTTAACATACAGCTAGTCTTGAACTCCAGTCATTGGATTTAGGATTAGGTCTCTTCGTGAGATCTTTACTTTAACTACATCTATAAAGACCTTTATGCCAAATTTGGTCACACAATGAAGTCTTAGGGAGACAAGAAGCCAGGCAGTCTAGCTCCAGAACTTGCCTTTCGATTACAGTGTTAATTGGTTGTGAAAAATCTTAAATTGAAGCTCTTGCATAGTCAAATAGACTACTACATTGGATTTCATAAAGCTATCTTTTGCAGAGTATCTCGACAAGCTAAAGATATGACAGCAAAACTCTGAAAAAAAATTTTTTGCAAGTGCAAGGAAAGAGGGCCCAGATATACAACTATTAGATCCCTTTTGACGTAATCAAAAGGACAAAGATAGTAAATCTCTGGGAGTGGAGTGTTCATATGTTCCTCAATTTTTTATAAGCATTGCTTGTCTTATGTAGAATGAAGTTAAAGAATGCCTTTACATGTCAGCTATTTACATTTAATTTTTCGTGAAATGCTACTTGTGTGACTTGTTTATTTTCTCTTTTACTTTATACAGCTTCTTTCTCATTCCTTTGTATAATTTATTTAAATATTTTGTATTTAACTCATTACAAAATATCTTTAATCTTTTGCTCTTTTAATTAACTATATTTAAAATTTTCCTTTTTATTTGAATCTATCTACTTTAAAAAACCTTTTTCATCAGGGTCATATTTAGATAGATTTATATTTTCTTTCAGTATTTCTGCATTTTCTGGTTTTATATTTAAATATTTGTACACAGGCTGTGAGAATCCAAGTTTGTCTGTCTTATCTATGTTGCCACAAATCATTAAGTGAAATAATTTTCTTCCAGTGAATTTAAATTCTACAAAAAAATTAAACATAATAATTGAGCGTAGTACAGATTTTATATAATACTATTAAATTTGATTTAATTTATAATACAGATTTAGGCTTTTTGAGAGGAAGGGGTATGTTTACTGTTTTCTAGGTTATGTATAGTTCTTAAAAGAGTACCAAGGGTATATTAAATTTGGATGGAAAACATTTCTCTGGACATTGTCACATGCTTATTTTTACAAATGAAACTTAAAATATTTTTATTTAGACTCTAGTAGCCCCAACCCAAAAATATGTGGGTTGGAATTAAATTTGTTATGTTTTTATTAGAATTATGCTGAAATTATAGCTTATTAGGGAGAAATATGCATCCTCATACAGAAGATGCTATGCTACTCTATTCACTTAGTTTGTTTTGTTATATTTCAGAACATGTATGAAATTCAGTATGCAAATACATTATAAGAATATAAATCTAAACCTTTTCTAAATTAATACTAGATAATTCATACTTTTGTTGTTATCTTGAATGGGTCTTTCTATTATACTATTTAACGTTCATTGTTAATATTTTTTCAGTTGATTTTTAGCAGAAAATTTTGCAATTACTGTGCCATTTACACAAATAGTGATAATTGTCTAATTAATCTAGTGCAACATTAGATAGTATTTAATAGTGATGACATTAAGTATCCTTGTCTTCCTTCTCATTTAATGAAAATCCCTTTTAATTTTTACCCTCAAATATGATACAGGCTGTTGGTAAAATATTTTTAAAAATATTTGGTAAAATATTTATTTTGGTAAAATATTTTACATTTGATTAATAAAGGAACTAAATTGTTATTAGACCATTTTGAACTCTGAAATGCATAATTAATATTAATGTTTTTTCTTTTTCATTCATTATAAGATAATTTATTTATGAGATCATATTGTTGAAATTCTTTATTTTCTATGACAAACCTTGTAGAATTTGTATAAAAACCCTAGAGAGCTTTATCATTCTTATAATGTACTTCAGATTTTAATTTGCTAACTCACATTTTAAATGTTTGCGTGTTTACTTTTCAGTAATATTAGAATGCAGAGTTTTTTTAGACGCTCTCATGGTAGGTTTTGCTGTAAAATTTATTTTGCATTCTGAAAGTAATTGGGGGATTTCCTTCCTTCCTTATAATTTAGAACAATTAGACTAATGCAGATACTATTAACTTCTGAATATTCAAGCAAATACATCTGTATAGATAACTGGAACTAATGTGCTTTAGAGAGGGTTGATATTTGATAAACTTCATATATTTACATGATTATTTATTCAGTTAAGTTTCCTATAATTTGTAATGTATGTTTCCCTTTAAAAATGTAGACTGATTTACAAATTTGTTACCATGTATTTGTTTACAGAAATAATTATCTTTTAATTATTTCAATTTTCTTTCTGTAGTGATATATACTTTTCCTGAACAATTTGTAATTTTATCTCTTTTTCCTTTGTTACTTTTTAACAATTTTAGTTTTCAAAAGATTAGTTTTTAAAACATTATATATTTAAAAATTAATAGCATGATATTATATCACTGTAATTATTCCATATATTTTTAAAAGCTGGAGTAGATTCTATTTTTTGCAAAAAAATTATTCCTAAAGCAAATTTTTTTCAATGTATTAGTTTAGTAGATAGGGGACCATTTTTTATTTAAACTTCCAGAGTTAACATATTTTTGGAAAACTTTGTTGTATATTTGAATTCAATAGTAATTGTTTTTAACTCCATATAGCATTTTAAAGTAGACATACCTATTTTATTTCCATGTATTTATTAATTGATTTATTCGTTCTCACATACATAATTTTATTAAACTTTTTGTTTTAATGTTATCTTCTATTTTTGCTTTTGTCAGCTATAGAATTTATTTTATCTTCATCATTTCAGTTGAAAAAGAAGTTATTTTTAGGAATTTATACAACATATATGAACTTTAATTAAAAATTAAGTACTGTGTACGGAAATGATTTGGGGGCTGAAAGCCCACTACAAAAAAGTTTCCTTTCACTGTGGTTGAACATAATACACAGAGTGGTCCTTATGCCCTGTTAGAATTGTATGGCCTTTTAACTGGCTCTAGAGCAGAGCCAAGATTCTCTTAGAAATGTAAAATATCAGTAGTAATCAGTCATGTTAACGTGGACAGGGCTCTAAAAACAATTTCTGTGAATCTCTAAACATAAGATATGCTTTGCCTTTGTTTCTGGTAGGATACGCAGCTCCTGATCCTCTCCAGGCCAGGTTCTCCACCTGTGTAATACATCCACCACCTTCAAGTGACAGCAGGATTTCATTGCCCTGTTAATCTCTGCTCTGACCTGCAGCATCATTTTGACCCTCATGACTGGCTTATTTTCATCAGCATAAAAATATTCTTCGATATCGTTTATATTAAGACATTTAATAAACAAACAAACGGCACTACAGTCTCCTGCAATTACTGCATTTTTTCTACTCAGTTTACATGAAAAATATATGTTTTATTCACCATTATAGCACTTAGTGGTATTTCTGGCACACAGTAGGAGCTCAATCCATTTTGCTGATTAGATAAATAAACTGAAGATGCCCGATTCCTGGTTCTTGTCAAATGCTGAAAATACTTAGATATTATTCTAAAAATTATGTTTTCCCATCCCATTAAGAATCACTTTCTGTATGCCAGCTTCGTTAATGAAGAAAGCAGCCAACTAACACTTTTTTCCATCTCTCACATATCCAAGTTTCTAATTTGGGCCAGCAATTTGTTATTAATTATCATTTTTAAAGATTATAATGTGTGTGTTTTCAAGTTTTTAACATGAGCATATGACTAAAATCATTCATAACGAGTGTTTAGATTTAATTTTATATCAAAATGTCTTCAATGATAATTTATAAGACATATTTATAGACATTCTTGTAATGACTATTATTTAATTCTTTGTTTTATAAACATTTGTGCAGACATTCAGATATTTTTTATTATATCATTTAAATTTTTTCTGTTCTATTTGTTTTATTTTCTTCATATATATGAGTTATCTGTGTATTATCTCTTTTGTCATAATTCTGAGCTATTATCTCTCTAATTGTCTTTATTTCTAATATTTTTTTAGCAGTATATAAGCATATCAATTTTCTTGAGATTATACTTTACAACACTGATCTGATGTTTGACAATTGATTCTGTTCTTTACTGAATATAGTTTTAGTTATGATACATTTGTTTCACAGCACTTTTCTTTGACAAATTATTTTCTACATATATTTGTAGTGGTCGGTGCAAGAAATAACTTGATCTTTTCATTTCCTACCCTCTTTCTCATATTCCAGGTAATCCACTTAACATTTTCCAAAATAAACACATTATAGATTCTTCTACTTTCCTAAAGAAATATTTTTATACCATTTACTTAAAAGCTATGACTTTCTCAGATTATCTTTGGTTTTTCAACTCTTAGTAGAAACATGAGTATATGTCATCTCTTCTTTAAGACATATGTTAGTGAAAGAGCTGTCATAAATGACCAATGATAATCATTCAGCACCAGGAGACAATAAATATGTAAACCAGAGAACGAATATTCAATAAAAGAGACTCAAGCCTGATCTTCTCAAGAAAACAACAAAATTTACGTGTTTATGTTCACTTCATCATTCTTTAGCATTAGTTCAATTTTCTTTAATTAAATTATAGCTTAGCATTTTTCCATTGGGACATCAATTTATGAGCTTTCCATTAAGACGCAGGTAAAAAATTTTTTCCATACACATAAGGTTTTCTGTAAAGGAGAATCAGGAATTGACAGATAACTCAAGATCTTTGTTTTTCTTATGTGTAGAAGTGAATACATGCACTTTAATAATACATGTGATTTTTTTTTATTTATTTTGGAGATGTTCAAGAGAAATTTGAACCTTCTTTATTGAGACCTATATGTATTCAATTATATTCAAAAAATTAGCATTTAAAAATCCATTAAAATGATGAATTTAATTTAGTTCTACAGATCAGAATGTTGGAGCGCTTATTCACATGAAAACATCTGACAGAAGTTCCATCTAAATATTCTTTGTGTTTCTATTAAACGAAGCAAATTATTTGCAATTGAAAACTTTAACATAATTTTAATGAGTAAATTTGAAATATACAATTGACTATTTCTATAACATTTTACAAACTATAGGCAAAGAATTTACTAATTTACACTTTGATGATTTTGTTAGCACAAATGTATGGGTAAATTTGCTTACAGCTCAGATATCATGATGACTAATAAGGTTGTAATTTTGAAAAGTTGAGTAATCCTTAGAAAACACACTATAAATATATAAACATTATTTTGACTGGGAGGAAATTAATTGCTATGATAGTTTTTTATTAGGAAATGTAATCTTTGTCTTCAAAGTATGTTATTTGCTAGGGTTTTTTTAAAATATAGGCTATGTGAAACTGACAACATTAGATGTCATTATATCTACTTGCTTTTACATAAGATTTATTCGAAGTTTGGAATTTGGAATTCACTCAGGTATGGTAACTATTTTTGTGCATCGAATCTCTTAAAGCCTCCATAAGTACCTTTTATTGTTAAAAGCTACACAGTAAAATATACACATCAGACTAAGAATTCTAGTAGGTGGATTTATAACAAAGGTGATAAATGCTCATTCTAAATAGCACTTGAAATGACATAGGCAATAAACTAACCTTTAGATATGAGTTAGATAAGCTATGCTTTTCTCAACCTTTGCATCCAATTTGAAAGTGTATATTTGTATTTCCATACACTAGAGATTCAACAGAGCAATAGCTATGGTTTTCTCTTATTTTAAAAAGATCACATCTTCTGTATTGATAATATAGCCATTAGTGAACACATACTAAAAATATATTAAAGGCCTTTAATTTTTAAAAATGGCAGTTAGTTCACAACTAATAACGTGGTTTTCTTTTCTATAGTTAAGGGTAAAAATCAATCAAGATATTCTTATTAAAACATGTTCAAAACCACAAATTGTGATTTAGCATATTTACTCATTATAAAAAAGGGTGCTCAATACTAGTACTTATGTGACAGGCATCATGCTGGGTACTAAGGATATGATGTACTCATCCCTGAGATCAGGAGCACACATCATTAGATAAAAAAATTTCAAGACAGAATAAAAGTATGATTTTTGTGCAAATACTGAGTATTTTAAAAATAGCATAAGAAAATAATATGGTTGAATATTGGGTAGATGTTATGTTGGAATGCTTCGCTGATATAACTGACATAGTTTAGAAACTAGAGGTTGCTTATCTGAATTTGAGTAAGAGAAGCAGGGAGAAACACAAGCTGAAGATGGAAGGAAAAAGAAGTCATTCCAGGAAAAAGGAATAATGTGCAAAGGTTAAGTAATAAGAGAAGTGTGAAAAAAATATCACACATAACAGAAAGTTTGTGATTCAGTTTAGCTAATACAAGAATGTTCTCTTTGGGAAAGGAGGTTCGAGGTCAATACCACCCTGAAACAGTGTATCAAACTTTATTTTCTTGCCAGGTCTCCATTTGAAATGCCTTTATCATTTTCATGAATCTTTCCATTTAACTCTGGGGTTTCTGAATTATATGTTTTGCTCATAGACATGATCTTTTTGTTTCTGTTTATTCAGCTCGTCTGACCAAAATCCACAGGTGGTCATGGTGTTCTTAGGTCTGAGATTACAGACCCAAGGCACCGATGCCTTCATCATCTCATGTGTTGTCTTAACTAGAAAAAGGTATTCCAAATCTCTACTAAAAATCAGAAGAGGGCACTTCTCCTATAATGAGATGCTGTTGATGGCATTCTTTACTTCAGTGTGTGTGTGTGTGTGTGTGTGTGTGTGTGTGTGTGTTTGTAGGAGAAATACCTATTTGGATCATTGAAGAAAATAACAGATTGAAAGCAATATTGCCAGAAAGCAATGCCAAAGCAATTAAGAACAGAAGTATCTTACTCCTTTTCCAAACCGAGGGTTAGGAGAGGCATATAAAGAGAAAGAAAAGAAATGGGGAATTAGCAGTTACCTATAAAAATGTGGAATATTAATTTCCGTAACAAAATCCCAAAACTAAAAATTCTACAGTAATTTGCATTTAGCCACGCATCTTGCATTTAATAGACATTTTATAAGGGCACCCTGGTATAGATATATCCAGATCAGATTTATATTTATGATATTTGGAAGAGAAACCTGTTTTGCTGAGCAAGTCATTATTTAAAGAATGTGATCATTTTAAATATGTTAAAATTATCATTTATTCCATTCCTCTTCTTCATACATTTTGATGATGACCAATAACTCAAAGTTATATTATTTGTCACTTATTTTATTAACTTGTTTGCAAGTGAAATGTGAAAAGAATAAGCTTACATTTTGTCACTGAAGGTGTTGTTGATTATATGAGTTATTAAATTTTTCTAAATTTGAGGAATTTAGCATACTTAAAATTTGTCTGATACTTCGTATAATCCTGCTAATATCTTTGGATGACATTATTTTTGAATCAAGGGGGTTTATGAATATAATAAATAATATTTAAACTATATTTTCTGTGCTTTTTAAAAAATATCAAAATAACCAAATTTATATGAAAGTTTATATGAAATAATATTTTATGTATTTATAAAATTCATGAAATACAATTTCCACCATAAAACAAACATTTTTCTAACCATAAAATATTGCCAGATAACCAACAGGGACTGAGCACCGTGTTGGAACAAAAATAGTCCAGAACTGTGCTTCAAAGTTGAGCACCTGCTGTAAAATAACCATCTGTGATTAACCGTAATTTAATTATGTATTCATTTCTTTTGTGTACACTGGAAGGATCTCATAGGTCTTCCCCAGTTGGTCGACAATCAACTTCTGGCATTTCGTTAAGGAAACTTGCACATCCTCTTAATAGCACCTGCTCATTCTATCGCATTGCAAATTTTATAAAGAGCTTCTGGGATTTTATAGTGGCATTGATAGACAAATAAATAATTAAAACTAGAATCGAAAGTTGCATTAATTAGTTATTTGCCTTAGAAAGCCGATGTCTTCAGTTTTAGGATAGATGAGCTGGTGTTTACCTAGTAAAAGATCATGTGGTAACTTTAGATATTTAATGGGATAATTCAGATAAACAAACTTTTGTGATTCATTTTAACATTTTGTAAAGAGGATTTTCATTATTTTATCCAAAACTATTTATTTAATTATTCTTTCCCTTTGGAAGAATTAGACTGTGATAAAATTAAAGTTATGTATTTTATCTTTGCATTGATGATTATCCGATTACCTTTTTTTAAAAAATATCATATTCTCACATTACAAAGCTTCTTCAATAAAACTATTACTTCAATAAAGCTATTCAATAAAACAATAAAACTGGTTTTCCATCTTCACAATAACCACGAAGTGGAACTAAGTTTTCCTTGACCCTGTGACCTTCTGGAATGACAGAGTGAGGAACAGAGAGAACTTCCTCTAAAATATGAAAATATGGTAAAACAACTAAAATCATCATCTCAGAAATCTTGTATTTAGCTAAACCCACAGAATAAAATAAAAATCATCTATCCAAGGAAAACAACCGAACTTCATTAAGACAGAAGAGTCTATAATGCTTTCACTTGGGGCTATTTAAATGTCTTCTTTATCTCTAGATAATCTAAATAGAACTGTAAGAGGCAAAGAGATACAATTAGGACATTTTTTAAGGGTTGGGAAGGAAAAAAGAAAAGAAGTCCAGGCCCAGATGACTTCACTGATAGATTCTTCAAAATTTTTTAAAAAAATTTAATACCAGTCCTTCGGAAACTCTTCCAAAAAATAGATAACACTTCCCAACTCATTCTATAAGGGCACTATTGCTGTGATACCAAAATCAGACAAAGATATCACAAGGCAAAAACAAAAACATAAAAACTACAGAGTATTATCTCTTATAAATAGAAATGTAAAATACCCTCAGTAAAATATTTACAAATGAAATCTAGCAACATATAAGAAGTGTTATACACCATGATCGAGTGGAGTGTATCCCAGAAATGCATGGTAGATTTAGGATATAAGAGTCAATCGATGTAATACTATATATTAATGACATACATGATTATCTCAATAGATGTGAGGAAAGCATTTGAAAAATCCTATACCTTTGTATAATAAGGCTATTTAACAACTAGAAATAGAAGGGAACTCCCTTAGCCTGAGAAAGAATATCTGTAAAACACAGCAAACACAACATTTAATGAAAAAAGAACAACTGTTTCTTCCTAAAATCAAGAACAAGAAAAGAATATCCATTCTTGCCACTTCTATTTAACATTTTACTGAAGATTCTAGCCATGACAGTGGCCGAGGTAAGAAAAAATGCATCCAGATTATAAAGGAAGAAGTTAAATATTTTATTTGTAGGTTACATAATCTTAGATACACACACATACACACACGAATAATCTGAACTAATAATGGAGTTCAACAACATGGCAGGATAAAAGATCAATTTATAAAAATCTACCTTGTTTTTATATATCAGCAATGAACAATCTGAAAATGAAATAAATTCCATTTATAATAGCAACAAGAAAAGAAATAACTAGGAATAAGTTTAATGGAAGAAATGTTAAGATTTGTATACCGAAAATTTCAGAGTTTTCAAAGAGAGAAATTAAAGATCTAAATAAAGATTTCCAAGAGAGAAATTAAAGATCTAAATAAAGAAAGACATCTCAAGATGTTTCAAGACTTATCATTGTTAAAATGGCAATACTCCTCGAGTGATGTACAGACTTAATGCAATTCATATATAATTCCTGCTGGTGTTCTGTAGAAAGTAGAAAATTGAGCTTATTATTTTACATAGAAATTCAATGTATCCAGGTAGCCCAAACTACCTTGTAAAAAAGATAGTTGATACTGCATACTTCCCGATAATCAAATAATCAATACTAAAAATCTACTGTAAACAATTCAATGTTGTACTGGCAAAAGGACAGACAAATAGATCATGAAATGGAACTAAGAGTCAAGAAATACACCCTATATTTATGATCAATTGACTTTAACAGAGGTGCAACACAATACAATGGAGAAAAGTAGTTTTTCAACAAATGATGCTATATAACTAGATATCCACATGCAAAATAATAAATTTGTACTCATGCTTCACACCATGCACAGAAATGAACTCAAAATAGATCATAGACATAAGTATTACAGTGAAATATGAAAAATTCTGCCAGAAAATGTAGGAGTAAATTTTTGTAATTGTGAGTGAGGCAATAGTTTATATATGCCACAACTGCAAAAGTGGCGTTAAGAAAAAATAGGTAAATTGGAGTTTATCAAAATTCAATATTTAGTGCTTAAAAGAACACCATCAATAAACTACAAAACAAAAAACAAAAAACAAAAAATAAACACTCACAGGATGAGAAAAGAATATTTCCAAGTCATATAAGGAAACTGTATTTAGAATATATAAAGAATTCTTACCACTCAATAATAAAAAGACAGATGATTCAATTTAAAAAATGGACAATGTATTTGAATCAACATTTCTTTGATTAAAAATATACATGGCCAAACGAGCACATGAAACTATGCTCAGTATCATTTTATCATTAGAAAAATGCAGATTAAGTCTACAGCCATGCTACCCTGATCCCGTCTGATCTCAAAAGCTAAGCAGGGTCGGGCCTGGTTAGTACTTGAATGGGAGACCACCTAGGAAGACTAGGTGCTGTAGGCATAAAAAATAAATTAAAAAATAAGAGATCGTAAACTGACAAGTTCCTTGCAATCTGTGAGGTCAACCAAGGGTTGTCTCACCTAAAAAAAAAAAAAAAAAAAAAAAAAAAAAAAAGAAAATGCAGATTAAAACCAAAAACCATAGGTAACTATTTCCCACCTACAAAGATGGCTAAAATTAAATGACAAACAATAACAAGGATTGGCAATGATGTGGAGTAATTGGAACTTGCCATTCACTGCTGTTAAAAATGTAAAATGATGCAGATACTTAGAAAAACAGTTTGGCAGATCAACAAAATACTAAACGGAGTTACTATATGACTCAGCAATCTCACTCCCAGGTATATATCCAAGAAAAATGAAAGCACATATTCACACAATGTTCATAGTAGCATAATTCATAGTAGCACACAAGTGGACACAAACCAAATGTCCATCAATTGATGATAAATGAAAAAAAAAACACAGCGTATTCACAGAATGGAATATTATATAGCTATAAAATGAATGAAGTTCTGCTGCATACTAGTAGATGGATGAACTTTGAAAATATTATGCTAACCTAAAGAAGGCAGTCACAAAAGACCACATATTGTTTAATTTCACATGTGAAAAGTACAAAAGAGGCAAATACATAAAGACAGAAAGTGAATTTGGATCTGTGGTTGCCTGCGTCTGAGATGAAGATGGGGAGTGGGAATTGAGAATGTCTGCTAATGTGCATGGGATCTCTTTTGGGGATGTTGAAAATGTTCTAAAATTACATGGTGGTAATAGTTGCACAGTTCAAGGGAAAATAACTCAGCCATAAGAAAAGATGAAATACTGCCATTTGGATCGTGAGATTATCATGCATAGAAGTTGAATTATGTGGAGAGAGAACTACATAGCAATTTTAACAGAGATATAAAATAGTAATAGTAGTGATGGTAATTAATAATAATAATACAGCTTCTAGTGACTTAAAGCTTAGATATTGGATAAAATACATTGCATATGTAAGAGCAAAGGGAAGTGAGTATGGTCAATTCACTGACAACAACTAGCAGATTGATATTTGCTATCCTATATAAATTTAACCAAATCACATTAAATAATATATTCAAGAGAAGAGACAGAAGTATATTTTGGAGATTTAATTTAAAATAGAAGTTGTTACTGGACCTTGCTAGAAATTGTACACTTGAGCATGACACACTATATGTTCTTGTGCTCTCAACTTCCCATAATGAACTAGATGCTATATGGCCAACCAATATATCAAGGTAAGTGTATGCAACATACAAGAACATGTGGAAATGGTAGATACTAGACAAGACTCAGCGAGTGCCAAAGGCACATATGGTTTGAATAGATTGCTTATATAGAGGACTTGCTCCAGATGCATTGCTAACTCTCCCTCACTTAACCAAATAAGAAAATATGTGAATCTAGTACCATAAATTGCAATAGCACCTACCAGGAGTATGTTGTTGCATCATTACATCTCCATTCAAGGGGAAGGGATCTTCCTACTGGAGCAAACTGCAAGTGGTACATCTAGCTACACCCAGTTCGATGGGTAGAAGAGATGATCTTCGAACACTGATGTTTGTGCAGTACATTGTGGCCAGGTGGCCAGGTACTTAGAAATAATCAAATTAGAGGAATAATGAAAAGTAGAACTATCAAACAGCTCATAGAGATGAACCTTTCAAAACATACTTGAATTAAGGAGCTTAAATCTCTGAAAACAACCACTAATTAAACAAATAAAAAACTGTCTTGTCATAGGATGTCCTCACTATTCAGGTAGAACAGATGACCATTTTGTGGATGTCAGTTAACATTTTATTGCAGCTGAGGGCAAAGAGAATATGGAAAGAACAGTGGAAACATTGAAAATATCAGCAATGATTCTATGATAGCTATCCATATTTTTCTAATATATATGTATTTATGCCAATTTCATTTTCTCCCTGTTTCGGCTATCGCTTTGTATAAGAGTCATGTTGGTGATAGCTTTATAATTTAGACTGATGTTGCTGATTATGAAAGAGGAATTACATCTGAATGAAAGAAGTATGAACCTCACCCAGATATGAAATGATTCATTGATAACTTTGAAGGTCTCTCCATTTTGTAAGAGGGTGATAACCTTTTACCTTTAAAGAGATATATTTGCTGATGTTGATTAAAAGTATGCTATTGCCTGGAAATTTATGGATAGACATTGAGTACCCGAAGAAATGGAATATGTTGGTTACAATGAATGAGCACTAAACATCTTTCTGGCTGTCTAGTGGCCTATACTATAAAGAACAAACTGGAACTGCTTCCCAACTCTCTTTCCACTTAGGTTCATGAGGAGAATTATGTGCTGCTGATTAAATTTGCTGGCATTTCCAAGCTAAATTTTACTTGACTTCTCCATACTTCTGGTCATTAAAAGCCAAACTCAGAATGTTGAATGGCCTGAGAAATGAAGAACCAGAGTATTTCATTCTCTCTCTCCACTTCAGGCTCTACCTCCAAGAGCTAGTACAACTTTTCTATGGCACCCACTTTAAAGTGGAATGTCCACCAGGGTTTCTGTTTCTTGGATAACTATGTACTCTGGACTTTGATGATGTTTCTTTCTTTCTCTCTCTGTCTCTGTCTCTGTCTCTGTCTCTGGTCTGTCTGTCTGTCTCTCTCTCTCATCTGTTCTTAATAACAGTGTTTTCCTTCCCTTTAATCCAGTTGGGGAGGGAATCACTACTTACCTTTGACTTCTCATAAAAGAAATTGCTTTCATTAAACTCTCTCTGTTTTAATTTCTTAGACTGTCTTCTGTGTTTCTGGTCTCTAACTGAAATACTTTGGATGTTTCTGCTTTCAAATGAGGTCTTTGAATTTTAGATAAAATTTGGTACGCTAGACTCAGTGTTCAGAATCTAGTAAAGATTTATTTATATCAAGAATCTGTTGAATTAGCTGAACTCAGCATTCCAGGGTCTAGTCACCACTTTGCTGATGAGATGCAGTTGAAGCAGTAGCTTCTTGGTTCCAATTTTCAGATATACATACATATGGCAACTAAAGCAATATGTTTCAAACCCACTATTTCTAGTGGTGATTTCTGATTTTGAAAATACTTACACTTACTGCTAGGAGAAAAAAAAAAAAAAACAAAGTAACTCTCTTCCTGTACTGAACCCTAATTGGTACAACTTGAGTTTTTGAAAATACAGAATTAAGCTCAAGTCGAGATATTTCATTTTTACATTACGTTTTAAAACATTTTACATTTTTATGTGATCCATTTGAACTATAATTTGTAAGAGAACTAGTGTTCAAATTTTACCAAATTTATGAATAACACTTTCCTCACAATATTAAATAGACTTTTCTTTTCTTAAAAAGTGGGTTGTAGCTATTTATAGCTTTTCAAGAGTTTCATAAAGCTTGGATTGATTAAACAAATAAAACTAAACCCTTACTTGAAAGGCAATTTCAAGTGGTTATGTTGTCATGAATTTATAATTATATTGCTAAAACAACTCTTCTCAAGGGTATCCAATAACCTGATATATCTCAAACATGAAAGGTTTAAAGTTAAAATAATTCTTTCTCTTGCAAAGCTTTTTTTTCCTTGTTGTATAGGATCCCAGGATTAAAATCTTAATACTTTTTATTATATTTTCATTTGTATTTTAATCCAGCAAATGTTTCTTTTAATCACAGTGGTGTCACCAGTAGTAGTACTATGTGATCTGGAAAGCTGAGCTGTCTTCATCTAAGTTAAAAAAAAATTCTTAATGCTAATTATGATCCTATTCCAGCAAATTGCAAACACCACACACTAATAATCAGAAAATATTGGAGGACAAGTTTACAATGTGTAGGAAATAAAAAAGAGACAGAGCAACTTTGTAGGAGATGGATTTAAGCTCAAAGATTTCTGTATATGTAGATGTATACTGCCTATACCTACATATCTCTCTAATACATCTATATTTAGAGAGGCACTATCTATATATGGAGAGATCAATATATATGGATAGATATAGGTAGACATAAATACAGATGTAGATATAATATAGATATATGTGGAAAAAGTCCCTTTAGTAGTTTTGAAATGTGTAGTTTTCTGTAAATTTAATAATGCAAAGCATATATTTTAATGTCAGTTGGCATTTTCACAAAAGAATGGTAAATTTTAATTACTAAAGCAATTAGAAGGCTCTTAGAAAATACTTATAATGAGCTGAAGTCATATGTTTTTGTTGTCACCCTAGAGCTTTAAGGCATCTGCCATATGTTGTCTTTAATAATTGCTACAGTCGCTTTCTCTATGCAACATAAGTTCTTATTAAGTTATAGTGGTTTACATAATACATTCAACTGTAACTGATATATGCCAGAAAAATGCCTGTTTTTCTTCTCATTTCATTTGAAGACACACTCCTCCCTTAAAAGAAAAGAAAGAGATCAAAGGAGTGATCAAAGAAAATCATACGGGAAATAATGTAAGGAAACAAAAACAACCATACTGAAGTAGGAATCAGAAAACCTGGTTATTAAGAAACCTTTACTTCTCTTGTTTGTGATTCGGGAAATAACATTTAACCTGTTTCATACTGTTTCTACCGTTAGTTCTTTGAAGGGTATCTATTAGGCATGTTTTATAAACTAGGCCCTATTTTAAATTCTATACATATAAAGGTAAGAAGACTTGCTGCATGCTTTGAGGAGCCTCAAAATTTAGTGTGTGTATAGCGGGGAGTATATAATATTATAATCAATTAAGTTTACTAAATATCTGCAATAAAGATAGGTTTCTGTCTCCTAAAGCAGCAGTCCCCAACATTTTTGG
>NW_011888787.1:11352340-11359296 GCF_000151845.1 Pteropus vampyrus | reverse complement strand
TTATGAGGACATTCCAACAGCCCTATGGTGAAGTCTGTGTGGAGAGAAACTGATCTGCTTGCCAACACCAGCCCCAAAATGCCAGATGTGCTAGCAAGCCACCCTGCCAGTGATTCCTCCAGTGCCATTCAAGCCTTCACACGATTGTAGCCCAAGATGACATCTTAACTGCAACCTCAGGTGAAACCCTGAACAAGAACTTTAAGCCACTCCTAGATTATCGATACCATGAAAACGGATGAGACAATAAGTACAGGCAGTTCTCTTTTTACATGGTTCCAATATGCACGAATATCAGTTTCTGTTTGGTTAAATTACACTAGTCCCCCAACAACATTGTTTAAATTACAGTTACCTTAGCACATTAACTATGAGTAAATACAGAATGTACTAACATTTTGCTGCTAGCTCTTCAGTTCATAAATCTCTACATAAACGCGAGGTGCTATCTCTTTCACAGATTCATCACATCACTTTTTTAGGAAGTCTGTCGCTGATTGATCACTGCACATTTGTTATTCAGTCAGGGAATGGGTCAACAAGATGAAAGTGCAATGAAGAAAAAAATATATATTTTATTGCACTGTGTGAATAGCTTCGGACTTCAAATCAAATGTAAATGGAGGTATAGAAGAAATTACAGAACTGGCCCACATTTGCTTTAATGATCTTCTGTCACTATTTTGAAATTCTTAATAATTTTTTTCTTTGAACTTTTGGCTTTGTTAATGAAGTCTCATGGGACAATCAAGCAAGAAAGTGAGCAGAGGAGGTACATACAATATGTGTGTCTGCTGTTTCTTAGTGCATCATTTGCATATAGCCTTCGCAATGTCCTATGCACACAGAATTATGTTCAAATATCTTTTTGGATATGGGTTTTCAAGTCTTTAGGGTAAAAACCCAGTAGAGGGATTGCTTATTCTTTCTTATGAGTGCTAATTTCTGTAGTCGCTAGTGCTGAAATGACTACATGGAAGGAAAAGGAAAGATAGAGCAACTCAGATTCTTTTCCATTCAGTCCTTCCTTATTCACCAGTAAGCTAAGGGTAGAGAAGATTGGTAGAAAATGTACATATCAAGATGTGAAATTAAAAACAAAAGTTGAATTAGTTTTGTGAGGTGTTTCTATTGTTTTTGTAAGAATGAAATATATATGCACACACTAGCTATGAAACATGAATTAGGTAATATCTGTTATTCCTCATATGCATAAATATCCTTATATTTATGTTTAAACCTGGTATTGATCAAAATAATAAATATGAACAGTAAAATTATGTTACTAAATTAATTTTTTTTCTTTCTTTACTTAGAACAACATTAATTAGCAAGTACAAAACCACTGTGATAAGTTGAGAGAGAGAAAAAAAAGACTTATTTGTATATTAGTATCTTTAACAGTACACTTTTCCTTTTCGAATACTCCCTTCCCTCAGCTACCCCTGCATATTTTAATTTTACCCTGGGCCCCACAAATGGTATGTCTGGCCCTGAAAGAGGACATAGTCACATGGCTAAAGAATGCAGTGAAGTCTGGAAAATATAGACTAATTGGGCATCTTATACCTGGAAAAACTGGAGATTGAATTTTATTTAAGAAATAACATTTACTTCTAGAGTAGGTCACTCAAAAGAGTTTGGTAAATTTATTCTAAAGAGTCATGTATTCTCCACAAAATTATTTCTTTAATTTTCTCTCTGAAAATACAGAATATAAAATTCTATACTTGGACACATGGAGTAGCGAGCCCCTCAATTCCGAGAATGTTCTTTACCATAATGTTACACAAATATACCTGTCTCCTGTTCCATAGGAAGTGGAAGAAGAAGCAGGCTATAGTAAACCCATGGGCAAAATGGAATGCATGGGGGATAATTGGAGTTCCATACACTCTATGCCATTAGTGCCATGTTGTGTGCAGGCTGGATTAAATGAAGAATCTCAGTAGCCGCATCATTCAAACTAAATGCTAAAGACTTTTTCTAATCCCCATCCACACTACTTCATCCAGGTGAGTCCCAGGATCATCATCCTAAATCATATGCCATGCTTTCTTTCTTTTATCTATTTTTGTTTCCTTAAAAAAAAAAAATTCAATTTTCACACGTATGGATATTCCCAGAAATTTGCTGGCTTTTTACTATTAGGTGCTATTTCCTAGGTGTCTCAATTTTTAAACAATCAAACTGGGTCTTAACTGAAAAAAATAAAATAAAACGAAATAAAATGGCAAACAAAACATCTGACGAAATGAGTGTCTTGTATAAGTGTTCACATATTGACATATGTATTAGGTACAAAAATTCACATTTACTGAAGAATGCAGAATTTTTATCTTCCTTATACTATAGTGTGATTTAAATTATTCTTTTAGCCTGATATCATAAGAGACATTCCAATTCCCAAAGCTTTGACATCTGTGCTCTTTGCAAACCTCTGCCCAATGTTTTTATTAACTCAATTTAATGGAACCTTTTTTATGGTGACCTTAAGAATTTAATAACTCCTCAATGCAAGGGCAATACCACCTGCAGGCTCCACTGGGATTAAACTGTGGTAGTTCAATATGTCTGCGGGAACACATTAAAGAAAAGAAGGGATGGGGGGAAGCAGCGACACAAATCAGTCACTTCCCTGTAGCCGACAAGTACCGCTACTGTTTGTGATGGTCAGCCCCAGACACATGTAGAAAATTTCTGTGGTTGCTAAGGGGATATGCAGCTCACTTGCAGCTCCTCAATAATATTAATCTAACTTTGATCATGTCAGATAGGCTAGTGATCTTCAATTCCAAAGTGTCTCTCTTCCTGACAGACACTCTGCATATCTTACAGATACGATCAATATGTTATTAGTCAACAACCTGACGCTAGCCCATGAATTAATCCCTTTCTGTCAACCTAGCAGTTTCTAGTCCTTTGTAACCTCATCCTCTCAGTATGGATGGGACCTGGCTTAATCCAATTAAGGTAAAATTAACTTTTTTTTTCCTTGTGGTACTCTCCATCTATGTTAATTTCAATCTCTGAGGACAGCTGCTCCAAGCAAATAATTTTATGCTTGACCTTTTATGTGCAAGATTAAAGTGGTATGGATATATGCATGGGAAGTCAATGAGCTGTTTCTATTTTCAGCCTCCTTTAACTTCCTAGTAGTGCTGGAAAATATTCAACTCAACACAGAGGCTTGTTAAATGACAGTGATATATTTATTTGGGTTGCAAAAAGGACTCTGTCACATTAGCTTTGTGTTTAGCATGTGTGGTACTTTTGTCTTTTTGAAAGGTAAATTAATAAGTGGTGACAGTTCTGTGGATCCTATTGTAGATTTGTCAAGCAAAGGCTGTTATCGGTCTATAATATGCAAAACTAATTCTTTATATTTCTGGTACTTATGTCATACAGTGACATTACCTGCAGAGAAAAAAAAGCACTGATTGGAAAGATTAGTTCTTTCTGAGTCAAGGTATTAAAGCAAGGCTTTCTCTTCATTTGACCAATACAAAGATTATATTAGGATAGCACAGCAGCTTTATTCTTAAGAGCCTAGCATGCTCAGCTTTGAGGCTCAGTGACTGTCATGTTTTAAAGATTGCAGATCTAGTAATCCCCAGGGCAACATTTGAAAGGAGTTTGTCTCCTGGGCAAAACTGTTTCCATTTCCTCTTCTACGTACCCCCACCCTCACCACTTAGCTGGCTTGGGGTCTCTGTGGAACCTCCTTCAAGGCATTTAAGGAAATCTTGCTCTCCCTTCCAAATAAAACCAGTTCCGAGGAGAAGATAGATGGCATTTCCACTTCTGTGTGAATTTAGAGAAATATAATGTCTCTTTGCAGCTCCGTGAGAACGAAAGTCTTTGACCCTGCTTCAGAGAAGTGAAATATTGACGAGGAAGCAATGGAAATATTTTTACTTCAGCAAACTCTGCATATCAGTTTTTGTTTACAAGTGATTGTCGCTAAGAACAACCATAAGGAATAAAGATTCTACAAAGAGAGAGCAGGAAAAATGGTCAGCTAAGGCTGATGAAACACTGATTTATTTTACATTTTTTATCAGTTGCAGTATCCTAATGGGTATATAACCTACATGTTTATTATGAAGTATTTTCATAAAATAGCAAACACCTTTATACTTTGGCTATCTATGTTTTCAGAAGAGTCATTTCCTTTTATTTATTCTACTTGCAATGCATTGAGATGTCCAAATAGTAGATATTTTCTCATCAGTTCTGGAATATTCTGTAATTGTTCCTGTAAATAAAGATTTGCTCCATCCTCTTGCTCTTTCCTTCCGAAATTCCATTTAGGTGTGTTCAGTGTTTTCACTCTTAAAGTAAACACGCAGTCAAAGTAAATAAACATTTACTTCATGTACTATATCTGATAAACTGCAGTATTTTACGTATTCGTGTACTTGCTGCCTTTTGTTTCTGCTGACTAACATTCATTGTTATTTGTTTCCTTGTGTGCTTCATAATTTTAGAGCTCCTGAGACTGTGGGATTTATATTTTGATTCTTGTATTAAGAAATAAGTGTTTGCTTCACCCAGTTTAGACCACAAATTCAAATGAAGGTCATATAATTAAGAATCCTTAGCAAAGACTTTTATTCCTTTTCTAAGCATCCAGGTTGAGAGAGAGGTTTTTCTTTTCCTTCCTTCCTTCCTTCCTTCCTTCCTTCCTTCCTTCCTTCTTTCCTCCCTCCCTCCCTCCCTCCCTCCTTCTCTCTCTCTCTTTCTTTCTTTCTTTCTTTCTATAAAAAAATATTTTTCCGTTTGATTTCTATATGTCAGATACATTTCTATTTCATCTTTACAAGTGAATGTATTGTTTGGATTTCAGATAAATTCACAATATTTCCATTAGATTCCCCAAATTTGCCTAGCCCAGGACTTATCTTCTGACCCTTGATTCCCATAGAGCTCTAAAAAATTGTAATTTGTGTTAATGTAGGATTAATGTCAGCTAATCTGTTGCCAACCGATGCTATTTCCAGAGGTGCCTGGAACCTTGGCCGACCCCTAATAAACTGTTCTAACTAATGGTTAGTGTAGTACTGTGCTAGGATTTGAGACAGACCAGGAAGCAAAACGCGCTGGCTTATAAACATCGTTTGTGAAAATGAACAAGTCAATGGTTTGTGCCCGATTTCTATCTGTTCTCTTGTTTTCTTCTGTTGAGAACAGGACAGCAGACTGCGTTTTGGCTACATCAACAGAGGGATCTTAAAGTCCCTCTTCCTTCAAGGAGGCCCAGTGGCGCTGTGGCCTAGGTAGCCCATACCCTGGCCCAAGATGGTGATTAATAATCTGAAAACAAAGTGTGAGTTGCACAACTGGGAGAGGACTCTGGAAGTTGTGTGTTTAAGTCTTGGGCCTGTCTCACATTTGCCTGTGCTTTTCTTTCTCCTGCCGGGCTAGGCACTTCACCTTGTGTGAATACACCCTGCAGAGTGTGTGAGCCCTTTCAATTATCTGACCCTGCTTGTGTAATTGCTGCTCAAGCAGTTTGCAGATAGCCTCAGGGCAAAGCCACCTTTGGAAAATTCTTGCCTCCTGTGAAGTCCCAGTTTTCCAGTTTTCCTGCTCCCTTTGTTTTTAAGCCTCTTAGAATTTATTTTCTTGCCAGGTCAGCTTTTCATTTTAAAATATTTTTTAAAATATTTTATTGAGCTGTTTTAGGTGCTTTCAGTGGGAAGGTCATTTATGATGTCCGATATGTCATATTGCCTGAGATGAAAGTAAGTGAAAATTATTATAGGAAAGAAGAACTATAACTAAAGGAAACACCACTTATTATTTCCTCATCAGAATATTAAAAATCATTTTAACTGAAATGAGTTTCCAAATGCTCATCTTGCCTACCACCACTACCATCACCTTCATACACACACATGTGCACACACGTGTGCACACACACATGTGCACATGCACAATTACTGGGCGTTATGTATGTGTGTATATGATTTAAGTACAGAATTAAGCAATTCTTAAATGTTGGTGAATTTACAATGTTTCCAAAATATTATTCTCAATATATTTTGAGAATATTGTTTCCAGATACTGCTGCCAGTTCATCATTAAGTATGCTTTACTTTGGCCTTAGATATTACCCCATACAAAATGATAAATTGTAATAAAAAAGATGAAGCTTTATGCATAATTTTCATCTTAAAGTGAAAGAATGGATATATCATTCTTTTTTTTTCACTGATAACAGGTTGTAACGAGAAAGGAAGAGAAAAATGATGAGTGCATTGGTAAACTCAAAGAAGTCATAATGGAACAGAAACGTACGCTGGTTCAGAAAGGGAGAAATAGGGACACAGAGGACCAAAGGCAAACTTTATCACATGTGCATCATGGGTCCGATATCCCCCGATAACCTGTGAAGAAGCATTGAGTTCAACTTTGCATGCTTTCTTGGGCCAGGTGGTGTCTGTCTTGCAAAGAGAAAGAGAGAGGTAGCTCGTCAGTTACGTGGGTCCTATCTGCTTGCCTTCCTTTTAATTGGCACCTGCCCCTTGTCCGAGTGGTGGGTGGTGGAGCCTCAGTGAGTGCTCTGCAGCTGAGCAGCTATGATGAGCCAATCCCCTTCAAAAAGATCCCGAGCTTCATTTCTGAGCGTAGGAAATGTTAGTTGTCTCATTTGTAGAAAACCTACAAGTAAACCTTTCACCTGAAAAAAGATGAAAGACATTCACATAGAGAAATCATCCAGGGACCTAAACGAGGAGACAGCTGGAGATAGACTATTTAAAAATCTGTTCTGCTGGTTCTGACAACTTAAAAGAAGGATAAAAATTTACAATGCTCAGAAAGGGTAAAATAAGGTACACAGTCTAGTGACTTCTTTCCAGTGGTCTTTTGCCCCTCTAGGTAGCTGAAGAGGCGACTTTTCTTTCTTAAGAAACACATCGTTGTGAACTTAAAAAGCAAATAAAAGTAAA
>NW_011888787.1:11345836-11350892 GCF_000151845.1 Pteropus vampyrus | reverse complement strand
AGTTTCAATATAACAAGATAGTCTATTCTTTTTGCAGTAAACACATAGTTGAAGATTCAAATTTCAAAAGACAAGACATTGCAAGTGATGTGAGGGCGTTTATACATAAAGTAAAATAAGACCCTCACTTCACCTCCACAAAATATAATGTGAAACTGTATGAAGCAGTGAGAAGAAGCCAGCTATCGGGCGAGTCGTCTTACCATTAACCACTCTCTTCAGTTTACGACATTTGCTTAGATGACTTCAAAATGTGAACTTCAAAATTTTAACAATTTAATTCCTCAACAAACATTCACATGGACTATAATACTACGTCCGACCTAATTAAGTATAACTGTTATCATGGATACACTTGTAAATCATTAACTGATCCAAATTTTACTTTTAGTTTGTCCACATTTTCAATAATGGCATTCCTTTAAAGTATGTACATCTGTTTCTACTCCTGCCATACCAGTAAGATCAAATACATTGAAGGTTATTTAGCTGCTGGATACTTTGCTAAAGATGACATAGAAGCCCCTTGCAAGTGCCACCTCCCATCCCCCTTGCATCAAGAAGTCACCAGGAGCTCCAAGTTTAACATATTGTATGATCCAGGTCATAAAGTAATCTACATCTTCCATTCCACATGTAATGTGTCAAATTCTCTTTGAAGTATTTTCAGCTGGTGTGGTAAATTTAACAGGGGCGTAAAAGAAAGATCTGTACACTGAAAACTATAAGATTCTAATGAAAGAAATTGAAGGCACAGATAAATGAAGATATCCATGTTCATGGATCGGAAGAATCACCATTGTTAAAATGCCCACTCCTAACAATTCATAGATCCCGTGTAACAACTATCAAGATTTCAATAGCATATTTCACAGAAATAGAAAAAAAAAGTCCTAAACTTCATGTGGAACCACAAAAGACTCTGATTAGCAAAATCAATTTTGGGAAAGAAGCAGGCAAATGTCAGAAGGGGGCAGCAAAGAGCTATCTGGGCTGGAGAAAGCATTGAAGAGGAGAAAGAGAAGTTAATTCAGTCAAGATGGGTTCGGTTACCTCCAGAGGTGTGTCAAATCACGTCAGAGGTGTGTCAAATCACATCAGAGCTGTGAACCCACGTTCACCTCTGACCTTCTGGAGATTATTTGTCCTGGTTTTCTCCCTCTCTCTCTAAACGTTTCTCCTCAGTTTTCTTGCCTCATTAAATACTTGTTTTTTAGAGTTCTGGCCTTGGCCTGCTTTATTCTTTCCATATTTTCCACCTCTTCATTTTAGTCCATATCTTTTCGTCCACTCCCACAGTAATAATTACTATCAATGTGCCAACAGAGCCTCTGTTTACATATAAGACAGCTTTAGCGTCAATTAGAAAATTGTGCCATTTCTCGGCAAATGGATTTCAAATCACTATCCTTCTCTTCAACTTTAAAAAAGGCTCCTTTTCCTCCAGGCTGATGACATCCCAACTAGGGTTAAAAGTCTCAGTTAAACCAATGGCCATTTTATCCTTTTTTCTCATCTCCTCAGTCAAGCCACATGTTGCAAACCATAAAAACCAGTCTTATGTGTTAGGAATTCACAAATCTCTATCACTATCTTTTCTTCCAATATTTAGACTCCATTGCTATCTTCCAACCAGACATTTCCAAGAAAACTACATTATCTTCTCTTTGTCCTGTCCAGTGCACACTTTCTAGTTCTTATCCAGATTTTCATCACTTTTTCCTCAAAATGCTCTATGTCAGCTTTAAGGAAGTGTTTTGTCCAGTTTGTTTCTTTTACTACTTCTTTTTATCTATTTTTAGTGGTTTCAATATTATTTGATGACGAGTTAATATTGGAGTTCAGGGGGGTCAGTTCTCATATTTCCTACTTCTCTCTCTATATCCTCTGCATAGATGCTACGGTCATGTCCATGACTTCAACAGCTATCAAGATGCTGAAGACTCCCCAAATTTGCATTTACGTCCATATATATCACATCTTCACTTAGAGGTCACTTGGGCACTTAAAAATAAACATGATCAAAATATCATGCAATTTCTTCCCTGATCATGATATTTCTTGGGCTGAATACACACCTGTTAGCCACCAAATCATTTACCCATTGGCACAAGCCTGAATGTTTGAAATCATTCGTGATTATTTGCTCTATGTCTCCTTTCATTCCTCATAAAGAGTTCATCCCCTTCCTTCATTTATCTTCCAAAATACAGGTGTCCTTCTCCCAATCCTCTCTATTGCTCTTAAAATTACTGTTTCTCTCTTGCATCACCACAATAAAACTCCTAATAATCAGTTCTACTCTACTTTTACGTATTCCAATACAGCCTTCTACAATGTAAATTTGGTCACTCCATACATTTCTTTTTAGTTGCTCTACAGAATCTGTACAAAAACATGCAAATTGCTGACGTCCATTGTTTGCTCTTCAACTATTGTACTAGCTAGAGTTCTCGCCTCTATGACTCATAGGGTTCTCTCTAGTTATAGTAATAAAAACAATTTCAATAAGAATAAAACAATAATAATGACAAATAGGTACCGAGTATTTACTATATGCCAAATATTGTAGTTTTCTAAATATTTCAGATTCTCTCTTGCCTCTTGTTCTTAGTGCTGGCTACACCTTCTGTCTAGAATGATTTTGCATACTGTTCATTTGCTAGCTCCTGTCCTTCGAATTGGATGCCAGCTCTTCCTAAGATAGACACCCTGTGTTTGTATTCTCAAGGTATGTTATGCACGTCTTGAAACCAAAAAAAAGATATACTGACAAAACCATTATATAGAATTCAAAATGGTTGAAAAAATTTAAATATATATAATTTTTGAGCCTGCAAGCCTACAGGGTGCACGTTGTGGCTTAGTCTGTGGGTGGGGAAGTAAGTGCAGGTCCAGATGGAAGGGCTGGGAGAGGCTGGGCTGGGATGCGCTGAGCATCAGGCAAGGCTCAGAAGAAGGCAGAACCAGACCCAAGGCACTGACCATTCTTCCCAGATGAATCCCATCTAGTGAGAACTCCTGCTGGAGGGCCCAGGTCTCAGACTGGGAGTCTGGCTGAAACCACGTGTCAAGCCAACTTCAATCTTCATCTACGCCTCCTCTATCCTCCCGTCAGAGTCACAGTGCAGCAGTGCCTCTGCCCCAGCGACCCGGCCAGGGGTGGTGGCTAGAGGTCTGCCCCACAGGCTCTGCAGCTGTAGGACCTCCCAAAGGCCAGAAAGGGGCAGTGAACTGCATGAGCATGTGCACAGGCAGGAAGTCTAATGCCTTCCTGGAGGCCAAAGGCCCAGGCAGAGACTTGGTCTTCTGGAGAGGCTGCTAGTTTAAAGGTTTAAAGTTAAATAATCAAAGTACAATTTATTCTACCGAAGAATTAGACATACAGTATTATATCATTTACATTTGACATACACATGAAAGATCATTTAAAGTCTAAATATAACCAAGACTTAAATATCTAGATAATTAAGGAGAAATTGTGGTTTTGGCCATGCCCTTAACTATCTTTATGGTTCTTTTAGCAGTGTAGTGATAAATCCTACATGTAATATTGTAATTAGATATGTATTCATTCCATATATTATTTTGGGGGAGATTATTGACATCTTGGGATCAGGCATCATTGAAACCAAATAGTATTGTTAGTCTATAGTTGTCCTGACTATGTACTTTCACTAAAGATATTTTAAATGAAATGTAAATCCTAGCTTTTTTCTAGTCAGCTGCATTTTAAATGTCAAATTATATTTAGAATAATAAGCCCAATTCTCAGGCTAATGATTCAGATGTCATCCTAGTTTAATATACCATAGGCAGATTTTCTCGGCTTAATATGGAAAAAAGGATAAGTGAGATCTCATTGTCTTGAATTTCTACACCATTGAAATACGCAGTAGCCAAAACAAAGGACATAACATTCATCCAAGGAATTAAAAAAGAAAAAGAGAAAAAGAACACCCTCTATTCCATCAATAGTATTTAAGCTCCGAATTCTTAAATCCTGGTTTTAGGTTTATTTAACTGTATTCTGTCTGGATGTCTTCTCTTAAGTATATTTCCAGCAGATATTTACTTAACTTGTTTTCTTTTCATGCTTTGGTTCAACTTTCTGATATTATCCTTAACTTCTACTCATAACATTTTGTGTCAAATACTAAGAGATCTTTTCCTTATAATTCAGAAAATAAAGGAATTCTCTTTCAGATCACATATGCCTCAACTAGGAATATAAATGTCAGCTTCATTAACAAAATTTTTTAGGAATGTATCCACATTTATTCTGTAAGAGTTATCTTAAAAATAAAACAATCCTCCTAAGGGCATGAGTAGATTTAAATCTATTTATTCCAGTAGCAAGAACTAATGAGTTACTCGAGAAGAGATTTTTAAATCACCTTAAGGAGGATATTTGAGTTAAGAAGAGGAGAAAGTCAGCATAATACCTGAGAGTCCAAGAACTCAGAGTGCATGTGCAGAAAAGCTGAGCTGAGCAAGGCAGATGCAACAATGACTATGCCCAAGCCAAGAGGCATGCTTGTTGAACCAGTACAGCTCAGATGTAACACTATTTCAAAAGCACAAGGAGCCAATCATGGGGAAATGCTGAAGCAAGTCAACTTGGGTTCAGAATAGAATTTGAGGGTTCCTTATTTTTAGTTGCAAAACATACTATGCCTTCCATTTTCATTTATTTCGAATTTTATATGAAAATTACATGTTGGAATGAATTTCCTCCACTAATCTACTCTACAGGCATGGGAAATGTGTTTTTTTGTTTGCTTTCAGTTATTGTATCAACATCTAGCTCACAGTTGGGCATATAGGTGGAGTCTAAAATGAATCTAAAAGGTGTCACAGAGGTAGACTGAAGTCGATGCATTGGTGTTCCACCCAGAACCTCCCTTTGGAACAGAAATATCATTTCCCCAGGTGTTGGGAGTGAGTTCCGCTAGTACCTCTTAGCTGAGTCCCTGTCCAGACATCTTCAGTAGGAGAATTGATTTACTCAAAGTCACTCTCTGATTTCAGAAGCCACCTACATCCAAAGACTAGT
>NW_011888787.1:11323204-11345786 GCF_000151845.1 Pteropus vampyrus | reverse complement strand
AATTTTATATGAAAATTACATGTTGGAATGAATTTCCTCCACTAATCTACTCTACAGGCATGGGAAATGTGTTTTTTTGTTTGCTTTCAGTTATTGTATCAACATCTAGCTCACAGTTGGGCATATAGGTGGAGTCTAAAATGAATCTAAAATGAGTCACAGAGGTAGACTGAAGTCGATGCATTGGTGTTCCACCCAGAACCTCCCTTTGGAACAGAAATATCATTTCCCCAGATGTTGGGAGTGAGTTCTGCTAGTACCTCTTAGCTGAGTCCCTGTCCAGACATCTTCAGTAGGAGAATTGATTTACTCAAAGTCACTCTCTGATTTCAGAAGCCACCTACATCCAAAGACTAGTCCATGCAGCATAGGAAGCCTAGAATGATTTATTTAGAGATGGATGACTATGAAAGGCCATACCAGCTCTAGAATTCCCTATGCTATCAGTGAGGTCTTTGTTACAATGCATCACTTTTCTCTATCTTATTCTCCCTCTTTGGTGCCTTCACAGATGTGGATCCAAAGAGTATTTTTAATAGACTTTCTACATTTAAATCATCATCTCTGGACATTCTTTAAGGAATCTGACCTGAGACAAGTATGAGAAGCATGTGAAAGCCAAGTGATATTTTATCAGAATATCAAACGATGGTTATTATAAACTGTTGTATGTTCTCTGTATCAGAGACTTCTGTTTGAAGCACTTATGGTTTTTTGAATTAGCCATTATTTTGACAACTATTGCCACAGATTCCACTGTTACCTTGGACAAATTGTCCTTTCCCAGCAGCAGCCCACAGAATTGAAGTGTGAAACTGACAAACAAATTTTTCAAATGAATTTGCAAAGGCTTTGGCCGAAAGTAAGACAGAGGTAGAAGGAATATGGTTCACACAAGAGATAAATAGAGTTTCTACTTTGACTACTTACAAGAACTTGAGGTGAAATATGAATTGATAACAACAATATCTCTTATTTTTAGGGAAAATGTCTTTATGTTTTATTTATCTGGTTATCAATATACACAGCATATTTGTAATATTTCAAGAATCCACTTGTAAAAATATTAGTAATGTTTCCTCCATCTAACATCTATACTATAAACAATATACGATGTAATTCAGATTCTCATAGATAAATTTTTAATGTTTAATTACAGATATTATTTTATCCTTCATTCTTGACATACTTACATTCATTTTCCTTATAGGATTTCTCATTTTAGGACTTTTGATTTTTTACGTGTCATCATGTTAACTGTTTTGCATGTGCATTTAGTTGTTTGTAATGATAATGTTCAGAATATTCTTTTTTCATGATCTAGTATACAGAATAAATCTAAATCTCTTGACAAAGATAAGAATTTTTAATATTAGGCCCTGGTATTTCATTTAACACAGCGGCCTGTGCTTTTTCCTAATTACTCCACACATCCACACAGCATTGAAGTTCTGTGGTTTTGCTCACTTACATCTTCCCATTGAAAATTTAATTCATGCCTGCTTTCCAGGTATAGCTTCTTTCCAAGAACTTATTGACACATCTAAATTATAGACTTTATAATTTATCATCAAAGGATAAATTCTCTTTTAGCATCTTTGTACCAAAAAGTTTACAATTATCCATTTTTACTCTTTTTAATATTTTTATTTAAAAAAAAAGAAAACTAGAACAGATAATGAAAGATATATGTTTAAATTGTTTATACTTTTATTCATAAGTTCTATCTCTCCTAGTTTTCAACACATCTTCAAACATTTGAGAGCATTTATTTTAATCTCATTCCCTCATTTATTGTAAAATGTAATCTTTAATAAAACTAAATTTATTTTTGTTGAATAGGGTGATATAATTATTTAAATTAATTCATTTTCTCAAATTTCAAGCCAATATTTTCAATATTGTGTAATATGTATCGCCTTTCTCTTTCATTAATTTGGGACTTCTAACTTATTGTTTCTTAAATTATTTTATATTTTAAAAACTTTTTGGGGGAGGTCATTTGTTGAATTTCTCTGTTTGTCCATGTTATAAAGAATTTTTTTAAATTACATGTTTGAACACCAGATCACCATGAAGCTAAAACACAAATGACTTTGAACATCTAATTACATTAATTAAGTTCCCTCTTCTGTAAAGTGGAATAATATTTATGATTAAATCTTACTGTGAGGATGAAATATAAGTTTATATTATGTTCACTACCAGAATCCTATTTATTCACTATACTGTTTAGCCAGTCTCTCATTGAAAACCCGAAAACCCAGAGAAAAAGGACCAGGCATTAAATCTATTTTTTTCTTGAGTAACTGATAAACACATATTGTGTGTCATAACATTTACTGTTAATAAAATGTTCATTAAATAAATGAAATTTGATAAATAAGATTTTGTTAAGTAAATGTAAATATCCTTTCTGAAGTCTTTATTCCACATTATGTAATATAAATATATTTTTTTGGTATATCAAAAAACTTCAAAATGTATCGAAAATTATGTTTTGTTAAATTTAGATAACATGTTAATGGTATCTAGGAAGTTAGGACAAGACATGTTTATTCGCAAAACTTGACCTTAGTCAAATAATCCTGCTCTTATATATCTCAGTTCTTAGGTACTATACTCTGGGTACATAATTATATTCTATGTCAAACAATTATCAAAACAAATAATGACAGGGAAGATTTGTATTTCCCATATTCATATACTTTTGTAAACACAAGTACTATGCATTTGCATTACAGTATAAATGTTATCATTCATACATATTGAATATTTTCTAACCTGACTTTTTCTATTGATATTTTTGCATTTTGTAGTTTCATTAGTTTTTTAAATGAGGTGCTTATCTCCTTATCATCATAAATATTCTTATCTAAAATACTCTTTATTCTTAAAACTCAGTCTTCATAGTTCAGTGTCAATAGCCCTTAGTCTTTATACATCAACAATGATAGTACATATTGATGAAAGTCTCACCTTTCAGAACTTACATTTCTACTTAGAGAACTAGTAAATTGTCAAAAGAGGAGTGATATAATTGATTTCATCATTGTTTCTACCTTGCAATGTCAGCAACTTGACTTGCTTCAATTCAAGTGCATCATAATCATTATATTCAAAGACAATTCCTTGACTCTCCCACTCTCAAAGCATTCTTGGTTTCACTCTACATTTTTTTTTCTTTTAATAGTCTTAGTTTTTTCTATATCCTCGTGGGTAAAAACCTGTAGTTAATATGCAGAGCATCTCAGTTTGTAATCAGTACTTCTGAAAGGTTGTTACCAGTTTTCTCTAAGGACCTTACAAATCCTGAATCAGGAGGAGATGCCATGCCAATCTAATTATTTCTTGCCCCTAGCCCCACATCAATGACAAAATTACATATCTACTAACTATCAATGCAATCAATGATAGTTGACTTAAAATATTTATTATTTTGCTTATGCTATTACAATGGCATACATACACATATATGCATATATGTATGTGTACTTTGCATACACACTTATTGCTATATAACACTTAACTTGTTTAGCAGCATGTGTTGCTCAAGGAAATACTGTCTTTCATTAAGCAGCCTATCTTCATCTTTTTTCTCTAAAGAATTGCAAGCCTGATAGCTCTGTAGTAAGTGCAAGATGCTTCACAGTATTTAAATTACTGTTGCAGGGAAGTATAACTTGTTCAAAATCCTTTATGTCCTATTTAAGTCATTAATTAGCTTCTTTTTTAAAGGAACATTAAAATCAGAGGGGAAGGGTAGAAACACGTTGACAGGGGAAATTTCAAAACTTGGGAATTTAGAGTTCATTTTGTTTATACTATAAGTCCATGAGTGTTATAAAAGCGTAGCTACCTCACAAAAGTGCTTTGTAATACAATATTTGCAGTTTTAAGACTATAAAACTAAAAAAATACAGAAGTTTTAAGTGACTAATAAATTTGATTCCAACACATAGTGCTATGTAGGTTAAATCTGAAAGGAAAAAAAACTAAGAAAAAAGTGTTCTTAGGTTTGGATAAATTTGTAACATTCTCTGTCTCAAAAAAAAAAAATTCTAAATTCTGTATTGTGGATTATGTAATACTCTGTGTTATACTGCTTTCTGGTGTCTTATGCTAGTATTTCCTAGGTTTAGATTAAAGTGTTTAATAAATTCTTTTTATACAGGCTGATAGCATTCTCATGCTATATTTAATATTTTGCAAAAAATAAAAACATAAATAAATGAGCGCTGTGATAAATCCTAAGTACTTTATACAGAAGAAAAACATACTTGAAAGGCAAAAAGACAGATTATTAGCTAGGGAAAGCCAAGAGGTTAATTTAGTGCATGATTGAAACAATGCAAATAACCAGTCATCATATCATAATTAAAGAAAGCAAAACACAGCATTGAGCTAGAAGGGGAAAAGAGATTGAAAACCAATCACATTTGGCATGCTCTCGAAGAGTACAAATCTATCAGACTAAAACGAAAAGATACAATTATTAAGTAAATAAATATTTAGGTGTAAACTTGCGGTTCTTTTTTGTTAAACATTTAGCTCTTATTTTTTAACAAATAAAACATATATTTTTAAATTATTAAATGGAATATGTCACTAAATTATTTTGTAATAAGTTAATATTCCAAGTGACAAAGTTGAAATTTGCTTTGGCTATAATAAAACCTCCAATTATATTGGATTTTATGAATTATTTCTTTATATATTAAAATCTATTAGAAAATGAATTCACTTAAGATTTGGCACTTGTTTATTTCGAAAAAGACTTCAGAAAAAAATGTTCTAGGCAGAGGATCTATCTTCTTAAAGTGTATTTTTTTATCCTTCTTCACCATGGGTAAAACAATTTTAATGTGTCATTTTGAATTGATAAAACAAATTAGTAGAATTACTTTGGAGAAATGGGTTTAGTGAAATTTAACTTTTTATTTTTTATTAGAAATATAAAAGAGAAAAATTCCAAATCCTTATTTGGTTATATTGATATTTTTATTTAAAATCAGTATTTGATTTTTATACAAATATAAAATGAACTATATATATATATTTACACACACAAATGCAAACACATTCTGATACACATTCATACATCATGATCTCAATCAACTGTCAGCCGTTCTTTCTGGAAAGCTCATGTGGGAAAGACTCTGGCTTACAGATGGGAAAAAAATATGGAGGCCCTTAGTTTGACAGTCCTCAAAAAACTGAATGCTACCAACAAACCTGGTAGCATGGAAGCAGATGCTTCTTCACAAGCAGAGCATCCTTGGCTGACACCTGGATTTCAGCCTTGCAGTGGCCCAAGCTAAACTATGCCCGGACTTTTGATCCACAGAAACTGTGTGAAAACAAATATGTGTGGCTTTATGATGCTAAATTTGTGATATGATTGTTATGCAGCAATAGGCCATCACTCACACCCTAACAGTGAGAGTAAATGAGATAACTAAAGTCAAAAAGTGAATGGAGAATTCTGGTCAAAATGGCAAGGTAGGTAAATACTGTGCTCACTTCTTCCCACAACCACCTCAAAATTATAACTAAGCTATAGAAGTACCATCATTGAAGACTGTCTCGAGTCTAGCTGAATGAAGTCCTATGACTAAGGAGATATGGAAGAAACCATGTTGAGACTGATAGGATGGGCAAAGATATAGACCATGGGTGGTGGTTAAAAATCTGGAGGGATATCTCAGCTGCAGACGGTTCCCCCTTAGGAGCGAAGTGTCCCAGCCCCACATCAGTCTCCCCAGCCCAGAGTTCCAGTGCCAGAAAAAGAAGTTCCCACAACTTCTGGCTGTGAAAACCAGCAGAGATTATGGCTGAGTGAGACAGAGGGCAACCCCTAGGCATTCCTCTTAAGCGGCCCATGTACAGACTTGTTCACTGATGCTCCAGGTCTAGGGCAGCTACTTGAAAGGTATCAGGAACATACAGGAGGAAATAAATTGTCTGGATTTGAGATGAGGTCTGTTAGGACAGCTTTCTCCCAGATTGAAGTACTGGTAGAAGCCATTGCTCCTTTGTTGAGCCTTCCCCACACACAGTCTGCATACTAGGCAGCTGCAATATCTGGTCACCTTGTCTTGGTGATTCCCTGAGACTCCTCCCCCACCCAACTTGTAGGCCCACCCAAGCTGCTTCTAGTAGCTTTTCCATACAAATGGCCTGTCTTGGCTCATGCTGCAGACTTTCCTAAAATCTCTCAAAGGTTTACAGACCCCAAATAAACAGAATCTGGCCTCAGCATGCCTCATGCCTCTTGCTAAGCAGCCCTCAGCCTGACCCTAATGGCAGTCGACCTTGGTTCACAACTTAGACTCTCCCAGGCACCTCCAAGGGCTGCAGCACAGGTGGCAACTATCTGCGGATCACTTTGTAGCTCATACCAAGTGGCTCTTGGCAAGGCATGGTAGTGGTTGATATTGGCCTACATCACAGTCCCTCGCAAGAGGCCACAGAACCAACACACCTAGTGATAAACCCAACAGGCAGATTCAGCAGGCACCAGAATCCTGCTAAAGTGAATCTTGCTCTGTAGGGTCAGTGCCTGCACAACAGTTCCTTCACTATAGTCATCACAACAACGAATCAGCCTAGGGGTCAATCTCTCCCATTGATGTCTCAACAGTAATCAAAGCTCAGCTATAGCAGGAGGGCACACACAACCCACACAAGGTACACACCTGGAGATTCCGGCTCAGGTGACCAGGAAGACTGCATTACTGTGCCCCTCAACACATCTAACACATAGGACCACTCTACAAAGACCAGGAGCTATAAGAGCTCTACCTAATACATAGAAATAAACACAGGAATGCAGCCAAAATGAGGAGACAAAGAAACAAGTTCCAAATGAAAGAACAGACAAAGCTCCAGGAAAAGAAATAAACAAAATAGAGAGAAGCTTCTATCAGATGGAGTGTTCAAAACTCTGGTTATAAAGATGCGCAATCAACTTAGAAAAAGAGTAGATGAATTCAGTTAGGACTCTAATAAAGAGATAGAAAACATAAAAACAGAGATGGAAAACATAAAAAAAAAAAACAGTCAGAAATGAAGAATACAATAACCAAAATGAAGAATACATTAGAGAGAATCAACAGTAGATTAGATGAAGCAGAGATTCAAATAAACAATTTAGAAGATAAAGTGGCAGAAAACACCAATCAGAACAGCAACAAGAAAAAAAGGATCCAAAAATTGAAGATAGTTTAAGGGGCCTCTGCGACAACGGCAAGTTTACCAACATTCGCATCCTAAGGGTACCAGAAGCATAAGAGAGAGAACAAGGAATTTAAGACCTATTTGAAGAAATAGTGATGGAAAACTTCCCTAACGTAGTGAAGGAAATAGACATACAAGCCCAGAAAGTGCAGTCCCAAACAAGATGAACCCAAAGAGGCCCACACCAAGACACATCATAATTAAAATGCCAAAGGTTAAGGACAAAGAGAAAATATTAAAAGCATCAAGAGAAAAGCAGTTAGTTACCTGCAAGGAAGCTCCCATAAGACTTTCAGCTGATTTCTCAACAGAAACTTTACAGGCTAGATGGGATTGGCAGAAAATATTCAAAGTGATGAAAATCAAGGACTTAACAACCAAGATTATTCTACCCAGGAAAGCCAACATTTAGAATTGAAGGACAAAGAGCATCTCAGACAAGAAAAAGCTAAAGTTCATTACCACCAAACCAGTATTACAAGAAATGTGGTAGAGACTTCTTGAAGAAGAGGAAGGAGGAGGAGAAAAAGGAGGAGGAGGTGGTGGTAGTGGAGGAGGAGGAGGAGGAGGAGGAGGAGGAGAAGAAGTCAAATATATAAATAATAAAATGGCAATAACTACATATCTATCAATGATTGCTTGAAATGTGAATGGATTAAATGTTCCAATCAAAAGACATAGTGTGACAGAATGGATTAGAAAACAAGAGTCATACATATGCTTCCTACAGGAGACTCACTTCAAATTGAAAGATACACACAAACTAAAAGTAAAGAGATGGAAAAAAAGTATTTCCTGAAAATGGAAATGAAAAAAAGTAGGGATAGCAATATTTACACCAGACAAAGTAGACTTTAAAACAAAGGCTATAACAAGAGAAAAGGAAGGACGCAATAACCCCACTTTTGGATGTTTATCCTAAGAAACCCAAAATACTTGTTAGCAAAGATCTATGCACTCCTGTGTTCACAGCAGTCCTATTTACAATAGCTAAGAAATGGAAGCAACCTAAGTGCCCATTAGTAGACGATTAGATAAAGAAGTTACGGTACGTATATACAATAGAATATTACTCAGCTATAAAAAAATGAAATATTCCCGTTTGCAATGACATGGATGGACTTAGAGGGTATTATGCTGAGGGAAATAAGTCAGACAGAGAAAGATAAATACCATATAATTTCACTTATATGTGGAGTCTAAGGAACAAAAGAAATGAACAAACTAAACAAAAAAAGACTCACGGGTACAGCGAACAAACCGGTGATTGCCAGAGAGGAGTGGGGTGGAAGTCTGGATGAAAAAAGTGAAGGCATGAAGATTAGTAGTTATAAAATGATCATGGAGATTTAGAGTACAGCAAAGGGTATAATGGTTGTGTGTAGGGCCAGACGTGTACTAGAGAAATCAGAGGTGGGGCAGGAATTACTTCATGGATTGTATAAATATCTACCTAAAAAAAAAAAAAAGAAAGAAAGAAAAAGAAAAAAACTAATTTATTCTAATGATTCCAATGATCACCACCAAATCTACATCTTAAATTCTGATATTTCTCACAGGAGCCTTGCTTTCTATACTAGATTTTCAACGAGGAGACTGCTCATGGCAAATGCTATAGAAATCTTTTGTGCAGCTGTTAATTTTGAAAGAAAAGTTTTTAAAGTTTAAAACTAGGATATATTTAAAACCTATATGAAAACTCAGATACTACATTCAGGTTATATTAATTTTCAAGATGATTGCTTTGTGATAGGTGTAGGTTTGAAAAGACTTACCAGTCCAACTGGAATATCAGAAAACAATAATAACATGTATTTATATGAGAATGTGTCAATAAGCTTTACTAGAAACAAATTTAGTAGTTTTAGATACATAAATATTGTTTTAATATTTACAACATTTAATTTAATTAGATAATTCAGTAATTTTATTTTCCCAAGTATATAGAATTGTGATTCAAAAAATTATTTCAATAAAATATTCCTATCGAAATGTGCTATTTCAATAACTGAAGAAATTTCGTGTATGATCGAAACAATAAATATACTTATTTACTAGTTATAGTAAAAGAACTATGTTGTTCTAAAACAGAGGTCTTCTCTGAATAAAATTTGTTACTTTTAATCAATCATTAGAAACACAATTTTGAATTATTTAGTATTACAGAGCGAACATATTAAAGTTCTCAAAACCTTGTCACTAATTTACTTTTTTATTTTGATACATTATAATGAAAAAAAGTCATTCTGGTTTATTTACTCAACAGGTGAAAGTGTAATTATCATGCATGCTAAATTTAGTTTTTTTAAACACAGCCTGAGGGAAATGGCTTACAACTATGTCATTTCTCTACCTATTTAAAAAAAAAAAAAGTGTTGTAGATATTTTTGAGTGTTTGTCATTATGGAAGTAGTATGACAAAAAAAAAAAAAGTGAAACTAAGTCTCAGAGATTGTATTGTACCAATTCTATACTTCAGAATGAACTGATGTCTGCCATTAATACAGAACTGCTAAAGTTAACATTTGTCTTGGTCACAAAGTAAGAAGGATAGAAACTTAACACATGGACTAACTCTTTTTAAGAAAGCATTGCTATGAAAGCTTTAACAAAAAAAAGAACCACAGAAAGGCATTCATGGGTAAATTGGGATATATTGTCAACAATGTGGCTCTGATCCTGGCTGATTTCACATTTTCAAAGCCCATCCATAAACTATTTTGACTGATAGCTTAACTGATTTCTTCAGTCATCACAATATCCTTACCAGACCTCCCATATCTGAAGATTGTTTTTCAATCTTATTTATTGGTGATGACTTCATGAAATTTCTGCGATTACTCTATTCATCTTTTTGTTCTAAACCAAATATTGATATAAGTTACAATTGGGACTTTATATTATGCATAGCATTTTGTCCCACTGTTTCCGTTTCTACTTCTGCAATTAACATACAGAGAGACGTCTTTCAAATAGGGAAAATTTCTTCTTCATCATTGTCTTACCACAGTGCCTATCAAAGTGCTTTATATGATTAGAATGAAATATACAAATAAATCAAGATACCTAATGATTGGCCCCTATTATGATGATAATTTAGTGTGGATAGAAATCATTTCTGATTTCTTCCTTGTCTGTAGTTGTCAACTTTAAGCAAACAAGAATATCTTCTCTAAATTTCTTCTCCAAACAAGAATAAGCAGGCCCTTGTGTAAAGTAATCGCCATTCCAGGAGGCTGTATTGACTGAAATTATAAATATTTTTCAAATAATGTTATGCATTACGTGGCTTATTGAAAAAAGTTGTGTGTTTGCAGAATAGTTACACTATGTTTGAGTTTGCTATCAAAATACCAAACAGAATAGCCTATAACCTATTGTGGACAATTGATTTTTTTTTGATACTGCCGTAAACTGAATTTAGCAAATGGTGTAGATTTTAATCTCTGAATTAATATAAGAATGTTAATTTATTTCTAAACTCTACAGTTAGCATGATTGTTATGAAATTCAGTGCTTATATATGTCTAATCCCTATATTGTACACCTAAAATTAATATAATATTGTACATCAACTGTAATTGAAAAAAATTTAAAATTCATTTCAAATACTAAAAAAAAAGAAGAAACTCGCTGCTAGATTTCTCTCACACTACCAAAATATAAGCAATGGCCATGACAGGCAACTAATGACATTGAAAGAGGTCTGGACTGACGTCAGGTAATCTGAGTCCCCCTCAGCTCTGCGGGCACTAGTTTAGTGTCACTTTCAAGTGAACTCCTCTGGATTTCAATAAGTTCATCTACGGAATGGTGATTGTAATGCAAGCTTTCTTTCCTTTACCAGTAGGAGTCCTGTGAGTTTTAAATTAGATAACGCATGTGAAAACATTTAAAACAATATATAATAGATAACAAAAGATTACTATATCTTGAATTGATATTTATCTTTATTTATTCTTAGCACATATAAATACTGAAAGTGGGTATCCTTGGTGTTATGCCACAAATAAAGATTGATGATTCCCAAACCCTATCTCTAACCCTGAGCTCTAGACTTACTTATGTATTCAACTATATATGTTTTTACTTTACTCTTCTACAGGCATTTCAAACTCAATATACCTGAACTAAGTCCATCTTATAATACCTTTCTTCTATAGACTTTGTACTACATCCCCAAATCTGATCCTTCATTTGTAATCTGTCCTGTAACTAGTGCCACCATCTACTCCTTGATCCGAGCCAGATAATCATCCTTGATTCATCTCTTTCTGTCACTTCTCACATATCTATTCTATTGCTATTTCCTTAAGTCAATTTGCCTGAATTATTTCAATACTCTCTTAACTACCTTGCCTCTTTTTCTCCCTTTGTAATTTCTACACATGGCAGCCAGAGTAATCTTTCTTTAACTTTATATCTGATCATTTATTTCCCCAATCAACTTCTTCATATTCCCTTGTTGTTTTCAAATTAAATATAAATGACTCAGCACAATATAACAGAAAGTTTCATGATGTTGAAGCTTTCCCATTGTCACAGCTTTGTTGTATTCTAGTTGCACAAATATTGTAAGTGCCTAGAATTATTTTAACCTTCCAGGTTTATTGTATAGGTTTTGCTATAAATGGAATAATCTTTATCTTGCTTATTTTTTCCCATCTTTTAAGATTTTATTGACTCAGCTATTTTCTTTGAAAAACAATTCATTATTCTTTCCACTTACCTATCTCCCTTATTAACATTTGTTTGATTAGATATCTTTCCTATAGGTTACCAATGCACTTCTATAATTTCTTTTAATTCTTATCTCTCCATATTGCAATCATCGGTCTCCAGCATTAATCCATAAGGTCTTTAATTGCATAAAGCCATATCCTATTTGTATTTGCATGTATTGTTGAATCAATAAATATATGAATGAATGTTTCAAACAGCAATGAAGTAAAAATCTGAATTTCAGTGAGACCTCTAAATTAATTCAAGTGGTAAGCAACCAGAGTACAGTGCTAATTTTAACACAAAATATGTTATAGGCACATTTCATTAAGCCAGACTATACATGCAAACAAAGAAGGGGTTCTCCTGTATGGAGAGAAAATAAAAAGCAATTTTTGAATATCTGTTTGCAGGCAAGAAATAGGTGAATAAATGGAAGAAGCAGTCCTAACAATAACCCAACTCTTATCTGCCTTTGAAACTTATCTCCACTGATATGTTAGTAAGCAACTCATAATTAGCATAAACATAGAAGAATTCTAGATTGTCTCTCAAAACAAACATGCTCATTCTTAAATTTCTCCCATCTCAGGAATTGTCACCACGATTCATTTAATTGCTCAAGTAAAAATGCTAGCAATTTTGTAGGTAGTTTTCCTTTCATTCTTATGTGTACTTTTAATAAATAATCATGGATCATGATCTGTATGATTTATCATGCTGTGGCTGGAGACAGACACAAAAATAAAATAACAATTCTAATTTCAAGTTACTGGGTACGCATAGTATAATAAGAACTAAACCAGAGGAAGGTGCCGAGTGCTCTGGAAGTGTAGAAGAAATCAAAGAATTGACATGATCAGATCTATACGTAAATTGCTTTAAAAGGAATAGAAGATAGAGAATGCGAGGAGCTAATCATAATCGTCTGAACATGAGAGTAAAATAATTAAAGAGAAAAGTCCTTTTTAAGGTTGATTTTGTGCGAAATTGGGGATTAGTCAATGCTAAGGCCTAATAGTGAAACAGAATACTGGTGTTCTATAGGCCTAGGTCAGGAAGATGAATATCCTGAGCTAGACGACTCAAGGAGTCTAAAAATTGGAGGAATCTAGAACAAATAGAATGTTCTGATTCTGAGTCTTTTAGTGGATCCGCGGATTCCCATTGGAGCCTCAGCTCTTCATGTCTCAACACTTAAAGAGGATTATAGAAGGTATTATAAAAAAAGATAGGAAAATGCTTAATAATCAATAATGATTTGGTCTCCAAGATTTTAAAGTAATACTTTGACTAAATTTATAGAAAGAACAGGGATTATCAATTTATATATCTTGTATATGCTTACTGTAATATGACAGGGGATGTTTAAATTTGCAGTGGCTACACTAAAGATTTAAAGGGGCGGATATTCAAGCAAGTGCTAACTTTATATGGTAAGCTATGCTATTTCAGGAAGGATTACTATATTATATAAAAAGTAAGATTCCAATTTCAGAGAATACGAGCACAGAGAAAATATTTAACTGTTCAACTTCACAAAACACCAATTCAATTTTTTTTTTTATTTCAATTTTGGCAGAATGCATTCTAACTTCTTCCAGTGCATTTGATCCTTCATTTTATACTATTCTGTGATGCATTACAGCAATTCATTCTTGCCAATTAACTGAGATTTCTGGTTGACAGAATGTCAGTTGATACACACTTCTTTGAATACGTATTCGATAATATGAGTCCAGCAGTTTCTACAAAATGGAGTAATTTATGTCTATGAACTTTGACATTAGCAGTTTCCAAAATTATATTATTGATAATGGAACAGATTTTGCTCATCCCATCTGTTATTATTTAGAGACTTTACTTTCACAAGTGAAAAACTAGTTGATAAAAACCTCAATGGTAAGACTGTTGAAATATATTTCTCCACTAAACATTATAATTTAGTGTTTTCTCAACAATATGTTTCTGATTATCTGAGTTATAGAATAAGACACAATGTATTTTACTGCCATTTCCTTACTGAGTCTAATTTACCATTTGTCATTACTTAGCAAAAGGATATCACCAGCAAATCGACATAATCGCTCACTAAGGAAATTTGCATCATGGCAACAAAACAAAATGTCTTTCATTCCAATGATACAATAAGCAAGATAATTGTCAGAAAACATACAGAATGCAAGGAAAATGTACTCAAAATTTTATTGGAAAAGATCCACATTGTATCTTTGAGTTCCCGCCAAATCAATTTTTTGCTATTTAATATTATCCTCTGTCATAATAACTCCTTTTATCATTATCAATGTGATCAGCTCTGTAGTTGATTTGATTTAGTCACTAAGCCTCACAAAGCAACAGACTGATGGCTTATTTTGCAGCCAGTGTATTATATCATTTCAACATTGCTCTGATTGTTCAAAGTTCTGCTTGGGGTGTTTAGGTAGAATTAACATCCAGAGAGAGGATGGTAGATTTTTAGTGAACGGTACCGCAAAATATTTTATCAATTTATTTTATATTGTAAGATGCACATCATCAAAGCCAATATAACTTGGATTTTTGAATCAGGTTGCTTTACATACAAACCTTGATCCTATCAATAGTTAGAATTTTATTTTTTTGAGTATTGGTGACTTCATCTATAAAATGGAGATAATATTTTTCATTTTCCGAGATATTTTTAAGATAAAGTGTAGGATGTTTCTTGCTAAAAGAATTACCCCAGCAGCATCATGATTAAGAACCTACTTCTCATACTCACACGAACCCGCTCTGCCACAAGTCTTGTGCTGTGGTCAAATCAGTTAATCCCATTATTCATGTTTCCTCATATGTAAAATAGAAATTATTCCTTCAAAATGTATTGAGAACTCATAGTGCCCTGATGGATTTTATAACATAGCAGGGAAATAATAGTAGAGTTATTTTGAGTATTAAAAGGAAAAATGCAGGCACTATGCTTAACAATCACTAATAATTATTCTATGCAATATTGGCTATAGTCATTATTGCATGTGAGAAAACTTAAAAGTGTGAGGACTTAAAGAGATATAGTACAGGAATTAATGAAAGATGCCTTAGAGAGAGAGAAATAGGAGACAAAGAAGGAGACTGGTGTGGGTAAGGGGGCATTAGGATGGGGGAAGTGTCTAATCAGTATTCTAGAGAGAGAGTCTGAATAAAATAGTAGTGGGGGGAAAGGATTGGAAAAAAAAAGTTTGATTGTAGTTTTTTTTTGCAGGGCAGTGAGGAGTTTATGTTTTATTCTCTGGGCAACAGGGATTCCTGATGCCTTCTGAAGTGAGCAATATTATTATGTGAATAATAGGGTGAGTGGTCATTTAGATTTCACCTCCCCCTCTTTACAGGATGTGAAATTCTTTAGACCCCATTCAAGGTCAAATGGTTTTAGGGGCTGCATATTTTAAAATATAATGAATTAGTCCTATCACCATATTACATATTATAGGTTTGTGGTCTTCTGATATATCCTTCTTAGAAGAAAATAGCCTTGAGCAAAGTTAGACCCCTTCCGAATAGTAAACTGTTGTTTACTTCTTCCTGTCTCTGTTTTATATTATCTGAAAATATAAAGCTACAACTTCAAAGTCATTAGGAATAGAGATTCTGTCCTACACTTGAATATCCTTCACATGAAGTGCACTCCAGAGGAAGAATTTAATGATTATAGTAACAGACTGATGCTCTCAACACCCCCGAAATTCTGGCATGAAGGTCATTCTACAAGGAGTTACTAGAAGCAGAGGCGCACAGCTCTGCTCAAATTCAGAGTAAGCTCTTCAGTAGGTTGCTTCCAGAGGTGAATCTGATCCTCAGTCTTGTTTCCTTGTCAGGCAAATATTTCTAGTTTTATTTTGAATTTAGTACTGCTGCAAACATCAAAAGAGGGAAGTTTTGATAAAAACAACCTCTGCTTCCAAGAGGAAATATACCAAGTTTGCTGTATTAAGCTAGAAACTGGATTTTTAATTTCAACCTAGCAAGTAATTTGGAAATATGAATGCTCTCACCTCAGTGTCATATCTCTCCAGGGTAAGTGTAAAAAAAGCACACTCACTGCTTATGCAAAGTCATAGGATTAGTGCCTGTGTTAGAAACAAAATGTGCTCTTCCAAGCTTTACTGAAGATGCAGATATTATATTGTTATATTTTATACATTCTTCTCATTGTCCAAAGAAGCAATTAGTTGCCTTCTGGTATATTTTTTAATCTTTCTAATAATAATGTGTTTAACTCATCATCTAACTTGGTTAAGTAGGAGGAGTATCTTCTTAGTGAAAAGAAAGTAAAAAGAAATATGAGCATACTGGGAGAAAAAGAATAGCAGACAAAATCAACCAGGAGAAACTAAATTTTATAGGAAAGATTAGAACATTATCCCAAGGTAGGCTGTGAATGACCTGAACGGATATATCAAGGACAATAAATCTGCCTAAACTTTACTGATGTCAGTAGCACTGTTAATAACTCCAAGTAAATTTGCAGTTTTACTATCTAATTCTGATTTGAAATGTTTGGATTTGTAAAGAATATCACTCAAGCTCACAATAAAGCAATTATTAAATACTAGATACATAAACTCCTAAAAAAAGAGACTCTTTCCCAATTTGTTTTGCAATGAACAATTATTCTGTAACACTATAGTTCACATTTACATTTTACCCTAAGTCATTGCAGTTAGGTTCACAGAACTAGCTGGCCATGAAGGTGGTAAATGTGGCATAAAATTTAACCAGGAAAACAATTCCATTTTCTTTCCAAAAAATTATCTTGATGATTTAGAAGGATATAAGAATCCACTTGTTAAAACAGAAATAGCCAAAACTTTTATTTCTTCCCCACAGATGTATACTAAAAATAGCAAATAGAAATTGTTTAATTAAAAAAAAACCTTGATTGAGTTATTTCAATAATATGGATCCTGACTCTCAAAAATGTATATTTTTAAAAGTGTTACATGATATTGGCAGATATATATACACACACACACACACACACACACACACACACACACACATACATATTTATATACATACACATTTGGAGATCTGACAGAAACTCTGTGTAATATCAGAAGCTTCTGTGTATACAGCTGACTGAGACCTTTAAATTTTGATCCCAAGAACGTTATGTACATTTGTAGTTCTTTTACATTTTCTTTTATTTATTTTATTCTCACTAAATAGCACCAAATCGGTCATCACTGAACATTATTAACATGAGTATTTTAGTAAATAATTTAGCATTTTGTACATCCACATATTTACTATAATCTTATTCTTCATATTGACTCTATCATTAAAATAAAAAGTATGTATAATCCCAGAATTTCCTGCACAAACTTCAACAACAGGAATACATTATTAATAAAGTAAAATGGAGTTTACATGTTTGTTTTCAGAACCATCACCTGTTGGCCTTTAAGCCCGTAATTTTTTCTTTTAATCTCTGAGCAGTACATATTAACATTCAGGATGTTTGTTAACACATGTAGACATGTGCTCTTCCCAAGTCTGGAGTCTGTTTATAAATGAATTAATGAACTAGATTTAAATTCCGATGGGATTATTTCTGTGTGATCTTTACCAAATCTAAACTCCAAGAAATTCAGTTTCCTTGATTATAAGATGGAGAAATTAATACTGATCTCTTAGAGAAGATCTGAGTATTTAAATATGTATTAAAAATCTATTATATTAGATTTTCGTATCTCTGTATCAGTGTAGTAATTCCTTCATCAGTAATATATACAAAGACATTGCTAGCCATGGTAGACTATGTCCACCAAAATTTACCCATTGACCTCATTTTATATTTTATCATTTTAGAAAATATTCTATCTCTATAGGCTTATGTAAAAGCAGATTATATTTTATTTAAGGAATATAAATTCATATATTACTCAATATCCTACTAATAGAAGAGAAAAAAGTTTCTATAGCCAACAAAACATTTTTAATTAAATGAAATTCCTTTTTAGTTGACTGAGTACAATTCTAGGCTCTCGATTTTAAAATATCTACCTATTAGTATTACTGTTAAATGATTTCTACTGTTTTATTTTTTAGATGGTGTTGTGTTCAGAGCTCATATTCTAGGTTCTGAATAAGCAAAAAAAAAAAAAAATCATTAAGAATACTCCTTATTTATTTTGCCTGATAATTTATCCCAAGAGGAATTTGGCATAGAGATTAAGAATGTAACTTTCAGATCCAGACTTCCTGGTTTTAACATTGGCATGGCCAATGACTGGTTTGATGTTCTTAAGTAATTATTTAAAGTTCACCTTCCTTGATTTTGTTGGTGTAAAACAAAGATTTTAGTAGGACCTATGTCATGAAATTACTTGAAAATTAAATGAATCAAAATGTATCATGGTACTAAACAATATAGATGTTAGTATCATTACGTTGCTTCAGACTCTATAAGTGGAATGTAGCCTTTTTGAGAAGGTTCTAGCTAAACCCTGTCATGTAAATTTATTTTGAACACTCCCAAACCCCAATAAGAAAAAAATTTATATCTTAAAGAAAACTGTTACTTTTAAAAAACATAATCAAGTAGTAATAACTCTTCATCAAAGGCTGTCCAAAGGCATACTTTGAATTTTTTGAAATAATGATCAAACAATCTTATTCAATCAATGCAAGTTCATAGATTTGGAATTGTGTTAATTAAAACTTCTCTCTGGCAACTAACCATATCTTGTAATTAAGATTAAATGGTGCAAGGCTTCTGGCTTCTATCTTGGATGGAAAAGCTGGAAAAAGTGTCTTTTCTATTCTAATAACAAGAACAAGTCAGATAACATACTGAACCATGAATCCAGAGAACCGAAGTCACAGAACAGCCTAGACTAGAATTGAAAGAAAGGGAAAAATGTTTAAAAGAAGATATGTTATTAGCATTAATTTGTCTGTGGCAATTGGAGAAAGACAAGGTCCTCATACGAGTAGACAGGAAGAATTCAAAAATTAAAAATGAATTACTAAAGGCCAAGTGTGAAATAGCATGAGAATCTAGAATCCCAAAATGTCACAGACATGGAGAGTCTGCACACACTCACAAACTCTTTTCTGTAGAACACACTAAGGCCCCACAAAGATGGAACTACACAAGGCACTATAGATGATGCTTTCTGTAGAACACACTAAGGCCCCACAAAGATGGAACTACACAAGGCACTAAGATGATGCTTTCCTTGGTGATGCAAGACTGGATGAGTGGAGAGACCACTGCTACCCTACCTGGTACCTCCTTCATTAAAGAACAAATATTAAGTTACTACCAAGGGAAGGACAACAAATGCTTTTACCCAAGAACAAAATTGAAGACCCACAGCAGCTGGAAGAAAAATAAAAGGAAAAGACCCTCTGTCCTTGGAGAAAGACTTTTCTTCTACCAGACCTTTGGAGATCTCCTGCTGCTGTTAACCTGGGACCGATTCAGAAATTACTTATTCCATTGTCTCCACTGTTTGCATGTCAAAAGAATCCAGAAATATTCAGTCTCTGGACAATTTCCTTTTCCAACATGAGACCACTGAGAAATTGAAGAGGGCTGTGCCTTTCTTCCTTATGCAGATCTCTTTATGTCAATAAATGATTCACTAGTTTATGAGTCTAGATGTCAGCAATTACATGAGTACTCAATGTCATCAAATAGGTTCTGTGATTTTAAGCTAAATGATTATAATCAAGCCATTTTTTATCATAGGCTAAGTGATATAAACCAGAGTTAAGTTCCTAACCTCATCAATGTTATAAGTTATAATATAACAATGTTGAAAAAAATGTTATTATAGGAAAATCCATGTTTCTTCTCTACATTTACCATGCTACTTTTACTTAGAATATATCATTGTTTTAGAATTTAAAAACACCAAAGAATGAGATTTTTAAAACTTTATTACCATTAAGGCCACTTGCAACATTTAATGGTACTAACTTCATAGCAAACTCGCTAGGGTTTAATGTTCAAAAAAGTCAAATATTTTTGAAGTCCTTGAATATAATTTTGTAGATTTTTCAGAGAAAAATGACCTAGATTAATATAAATTCTGTAAAGTATTATGAGAACAAAAAGATATCAAAATGGATTTATAGTAATCTAGTAACAGTAGACTAAACTGTTTCCTTTTTCGCTATTCATCATTCCCTCTGTATTTTCTCTTCCTTGCCTACAAATATTAGATTCTATGATGTAACACTCTCTTACAAACATTATTATTTTTGACACTTGCTAATCAATCACATCAAATTGACAAAACCCTAACTTTAGTTAATCCCAGGAATCTACCCCCAAGAAGTTATATATTACCTGAAAACATCTCAAAACAGTGTTAACTGGTATCTTTAAACTAATGACCTTCGGTCTCATATTGGCATTTAACACTAATAATATATACCACTAACAAATTTATTTTCACATTTTTCATACCTCAAATTACTTCTCAATATAATCTCACTTGTTTTCTGATGATAATATCATCTCTGATGGTAGACAAATCTAGAACTTGGACCTGAGGACAATCTCCAGTGTTCTTCAAGTTACCTTGAAATATGTCTTGTTACTTAGAGAAAATATAAGTTCTGTAGTCCAGCTTAGGCTAACCTCTAAGTATATAACACAGTATGGGGTAGGATTGTTCATTCCTTGGGATGAATGCTCTCTGTCATTGGTCTATCTGCAGCCCACTCAGGGTTCTTTCTGTTGGAACCTTGGCCTCACTGTGTATGAAACATCTCTGCTTAGCTTGTACTGCGGAATAATGAGAGTTCTGGGGATTCAGTGAATTCTAACATGTATTTGCTTATAAGATTCTCCCCAATAAATATCAGGTCGTATCTGCTATTTAAGGCAGTGTGTTCATGATGCTCTTGGATGACAACCACTTTTCTACTGAAAAATAGAAACAATCTTTTGGAAACTCACTTACCTTTTCTCGACTAAATCTGCCAAGAGAGGCAGTTTAGCCTAGTGCTCTCTGTACACAGTTGTTTAGGGGAGTGGTTCTCAAATTCTACTTTATTCACACATAAGTTGCAAACAGTGGTAAAAATACATGCCAAGAACATCATTACCTGCTTTTGATCTGATGAGATAATATATAGATATCTTTATGTTGAAACTCGATGATACAAATGTAGGTGGCTTAAAGACTATTTGTGAGAATGAATGGGTAGAGAATGTTTTTCCAAGAGTATACTACGAGTGGTCATATTTCACAGATATGTATATTATGTATAACCTTATAAATGAAATAAAAATAATAAAATGATATGTTTACGTTAAGAAACAAAATAAATGGCGATAAATGACCAAGTGAGCGTGGTTTCTTAATGTTTTCAGATAATCATTGTGATATTTTCTATGTTTATTTTAGTTCACTTCACAGGGAAATGAAGTTTGGTCAAATGTTGGCTTATTCTTAACTGATACAACCACTTTACTTGAAAAATCATTCAAAATAATTTTTACATAAACGATGATAACTAGTCAGTATTTGTACGAGTCTGTGACTGGTTTGCAATACTCTCCTAAATGATTGCTTAAGTCCACCATCAATCTTCTTAACTATACAAGTCTTTGAGAAAATATTTTGCTTTTTCCAGTGCATGGTTAATAAAAAAAGGACAGCTCTTCAATGTGTGTTTAATGAGATGAAGAGGAGACTTGTATTAAAGAGAGTATAATTGAAACATAAGTAATTGAAGCATAACAAAAATCACTGATAAAGCCTTTTTATCACTTCAGTGAAGAGTTCAGTCTAGCCTTCAATTGCCTCCAATAATTTCTTTATAAAAGCCTTCACTCACTCTCTCGTTTTCTCATAGGAAACATTTGTGATGTCAGAATTACAACCCGAGGTTAGAGCACTGTGACATTTCCGAACTCTTCAGGGTTTGTCAAACACAGTAATTGTATTTACTAGAAGTCTCTCACCTTTCACACTCATGCACCTTAATCATACACACAGTGGAGATCTATAAAGTGTATAGGCCTAGGGTAAAAGTAGTGTGTTTAAGTGCTGCCTTTACGACACCAAGATATATCTGAGATTTTGAACATGGGGTAATCCTAACAGATAATTTTACGTTTTCATTTTTTTTTTTTAATATCAGCATGAAAAGTGATATTGGGTTTTTCTGCATAGATTGCTAAAGCTCAAAAATGCCAATTTAAAGGCTCTAGTCAGTCAAGCACATTTTATTTAAGGGCAGAAAACTTCCTACATTCCATTTTAAAATATTGTATATTTTCTGTAACTGAATGTATCAGAATTACTTTCATAGTAAAGTTAGAAATGGAGAATTATAAGTACTTCTAATTGAAATTTGTGAAGCTTCTGATGCAAAAGATGCTGTTCAGAAATATTTTGAGAACACTATTTCTGAAATTTTGACAAATGAATTAGAAACATTTTATTTAAAAAATTTATTCAGGTTATTTTGTTGGTAACTATAACGTATGTTTTGAATGGTATATACACTGGGAATATAAAGAATTGAAGGAAATATTGTTTACATTTATGACAAAAAAAATAAGAGAACTTATAAAGCAAACAATACCTGACTGACCATTATGTCACCTGAG
>NW_011888787.1:11316035-11322174 GCF_000151845.1 Pteropus vampyrus | reverse complement strand
TAATTCAATGTATATGACATTGTGAAAAAAAAACAATAGAGACAAAAACTAGATCATGGTTGCTAGGGTTGAAAGTAGGGTTTGAATAGGTGATGTACAGGAGATTCTTAGGGTGGTGAAACTAATCTGTAAGATGCTGGAATGGTGCATTCATAATATTTTGCATGTCAAACCCATTGAATTTTACATCACAAAGAGTGAACCTGAATGTATGCGAATTAAAAAAAAATAATTTAGGAGGTCAGAGATTACCAGGATGGAATGCAGACTGTGACAAAAGAACTTAACTGTATTATAAATGTATAAAACAGTTAAGTTCTTTTGGAATTTAATGGAAATAAGTAGAGATTATAAGTCTAAAAATGAATGAAACTGTACATAAGCATTATACTTGGTAAAGTTATTTTACTATGGGGATTTGGGTTAACAATTTTGAAGTCATTATACACATATACTAGAATTCAACAATGAAATAAATGGATGGCAAGTGTAGGGAGCCAGTATTCCTGATGTTGGAGTGGGAAGTTTCAGACAAGTAAGGTTAGAAAGTTGTAATGATCCACTTGTTAATGGGTTAGAGTTGGAAATAGTATGAACTCATGGTTAGCTTAATGCAGACACAGGCGAACACATAGAAATATTTATAGATATATTTATATATACCAGTACATACACATATATTTCCATGCTATATCAACTGAGAGAATCTAAAAGACTCTCCAGTAGTAGCTAGCACACATAAATACAAACATACATACATGAATAAAATAAAAATGATACTGTTGGTATATACAATGGACACAGGAGACAACAGAAAGAACTCTCAATAGCCAAAGGTGGAAGAACTTTATGCACCAAAATTAATAAAGCTGTATTGGAATATGACCTAATATATACATGTAAAATAAATATCCATGTTTATACTGATATAAATAAATGATTAATTAAAAATAAGTGGAGAATTGTTTAGAATTATTCTGTGCAGAAGAATTCTAAATAATTTGTGTAGATACTCCACCCTCAAGGAAGTGGAGAATAACTCTTCACTTTTCAAATAGGTCTGTGCATAGCCGTCTCCTTCTGAAATTACAGTATAAGAAAGAAGAAAAAAGAGTAACTTTACAGAAGAGAAATCTGACAAACACTACCTTAACCAAGTGGTAAAAGTTAACATTATGTTGATGCTTATACTCTTGATATGATGTGATGAGATTCACTTTATCTTTGTGGTCTTCTTCCCCAAAACCTATAACTACAGTCAAACCATGAGAAAAACAAATAATTCCTAATTGAGGGAGATTCTGCGAAATACCTGAACAGTACTCAAAATTGTCAGGATCATCAAAAACAAGAAAAATCTGAGAAAATATCACAGCTAAGAAGAGCTAAAGGAAAATTGACAACTAAATATATATTGAATGGAATTGTGGCATAGAAAAAAATACATTGGGTAAAAACTAAAGACATCTGAATAAATTATAAAATTTATCTAATGATAATGTATCAATATTAGTTCATTAATTATGTCAAATTGCTATACTAATGATATGATAATATAGGGAAAACGATGTGAGATTTATGGGAAATTTTTGTACTATCATTGCAAATTTTCCGTGAAAATAAAACTACTCTAAAATAAATTTCTTCTTAAAAATTTTAATTGTCATTTTGCCCCACAAATGTCACTTCATTTTAGTAACATTTGTTCTAATTTTGGTGTATTCTTTAATGCATTTTTTTCTTTTTCATATAAACTTAAACAAATATCAATGTTTCTTTCCTTTAGAAGAAAAATGCATTTTGTTGCTACAATTATCAATGGTGTAGTTTGTATTTTCAGATTCTAATGCAACCTCACACCGTTTTTTAGAGATGCTTAAGTATAAAGTTTTAATGGATTGCATTTCCAGTAATCAAAATTTAATTAACTTTGATTCAAATTTCAAAATTTTTAGTAATTTGCCCTAAAAGTTACCCAACTTCTGCATTATTTTCATTGATGCCTTGCTTATATTGGCAATTGTGCTCTCACCATTTTCAAGATACGAAACAGAGATAACTTTCTCGCCACTACCTTACGCTCAACAACAGCAGAGTTCTGCATAATGGTAGAGCCTTTACCTGAAATACAATTACAGAGAGAGCAAATGACTAAAATGACTGTGGGATCATCTACCTCTCAACAGTCGATACCATTATTTTACTTAAAATCAGTTAATATTTAGTGGCATATATAATACGCCAATTAATACGATGGCATATTATATTGTCATCAGCTGAAGAGAAAATGAAACTGAATTATTTTGCTCAATTAAATTTAACCATTTATGTGAGAACATACAAGAATATCAAAATTCAAAGAAATTACATGAATTTGTTGTAAGAAGCAGAAGAGGATCATAGTCAAAGGTGTGAATAACACCTAATTTAATATAGATAAGGAATAATGAAATTTAAGGATAATTTTTGAATTACCTAAAAGATATGGAGAGGAAGTATTTTCCTCTCCATAAGATAAGAAAATAAAACAAAAATTATAAACAACCCAAATACTTTCAAAAAAAAGAGAAGGAAAAAAATTGAGCTCATATAACATTTGATTAACTCTAGCATGTATAAATGCTTCATCTTGTTATCTCCCATTAAAGAATCTTCGTCATACTCATGCTTTCACATTGAGTAAAATCTGTACATTTCTTAGCCAAGTTTTTTTTAACATGTAATTAATATTAAGATTGTACAGAGTTACAGATCCCACTCTTAGATGAATTTTGTCTATAAAAATGAAGAAATCATCTTCATAGATTTAAAAAACTCAAGAGAGACTGATATCTTATGCAAGTCTGTATAAAAATTGATGTGACATTTTGCCAGTATTGGTGTGATTTTATTTGTTTGTGTCATTGTAATAAACACAGACTCTGAAAATATGATTCATAGGTCAAATTTCATATCTTGAGTCTTGTGTTTACTGTTTTTCTAGTCAGTGATTAACTGGGACTAGATTGAAAATGGGATTTATTTCATTAAGATCTAAAGGGACTTTTTGGGATACCGAAACATTTTTTAACTTGATGGCAGCAGTGAATGGCCCAATGTATACATCTGTTAAAACTAATCAGTGTGTTTTTGTATATAAATTTAGCTTGAAAAAATTAAGAGAAAAATTTTACAAAAATAGAATAGTCATGCCATAAAGTAATAATTATCATTAACATCTGTTAAGTAATCTGATAAATCCTTTGTTATATGCTATATAATTAATCAAAAAAACAAATTCCTGCTCATAGGTGCTGCTGAAATTCTTTCACATGACTCTGTTAACTGTAAACTGATGTATAATTTAAGGATAGACTAAATTTATGACAAAAGGGATCTTTTATTATCTATTTTATATCTATTGCTAATCTCTTTCCAGTTTCCAAGAATAGTCATCAATATATTTAATGAAGTTCTATTGTTTAGCTAATTTTTTTCCCCCAAAATATTTGATTTTATTAGGGAAACAGTTATAATGATGGTGATACAAAATATGGTTTTGCTGATTTATAACATCAAACTTATAGATGATGTATTCTACAGTCAACTAAGAAAATAATTATTTGAATAATTTACAATAGAATTCTCTACTGTAGAACTTAAATCTTTAATATGCTCATATATTTCATGATTCATTAAAAGGAAAAAATATACTATGCAGTGCTTCCCACTTTTTGAAAACAATAGATTTTTGTCCAGTCTTTCTTTGGTCTTCTTTTTTGTGAAATAAGTTTTGGGGAAAACTGATATGAATATTTCCATTCCCCCAAGGCACAGTTATGTTTCTATATATTTCTCATCACTGTTGAGGAAGACAGTGAAATTCTCCAATGGCAATTGCTCTCTACCACTTTAAACACTACCCTTTTGTAAAAGAGAACAGAATGTGCTAAATAGTTTATCAGTCTTAGAAAAGGACTCACTATGGTTTCATAAATGATAGTTTATGTCAGTTAAAGAGCTTGAATGCAAAACCCTAGGCTTGCCAACTATTCTCAAAAAAAGTAATTGTTATATAATTGTTATATATACTCTACAAATTTTCCCTCTAGGTGAACTTAAGTCTTTCTCAGTGTATGTAAGCAACGATCCTACTGCTTCCCATCTTTCTACAGACGTGATTATATCTTTGTTTCCTCTGAACCAACATATAGAAACGCTTTGTTGTTTTAGTTTACCATGATCAGTAATTTTATGTGCTAAATGTGTTTCTATTTAACTTTTCTATATAATTAGAAATCCTTTCAAGACCATTATCATGAGTAACACCTACTCATTTGATTATTAGTTGTTTATAATTAGCACTCTACCACAACATCTAACTAAATACCAAATACATATTAGTGTTCAAAATATATGTGTATGGTAGAAGCTGTTTTTTAGATATTTTTGTTTTTTAGCATGGGAATCAGGTATGATTAATGAAGTTTTTCTCCTTATATTTATACTCTTAAGGACGTTTTGCTCTTTGACGATAATAAAATTATATGTTTTGTTTTGGAAAATGTTTTCTTGAAATTTACCTATGCAGATTAACATCTTTTATGATTTTAGTTGTGAATATATATATATATATATATATATATATATATATATATATATATATATATATATATATATATAATGAAAAGGAGAACAGAGCAAGTATTAGGCATTTTAGTCATAGGAGTAGAGCACAAGCAAGAAGTAACTAATTTGACAACATTTTGATGGTGAGAGTTGGTTCTCTCATTTCTCTACATGAAAGAAAGAAAGAAGGAAAGGAAGGAAGGAAGGAAGGAAGGACGGAAGAAAGAAAAGAAAATTAATTTTCCCATGTGGTCAGTTATCCATTATGCTCCAGGTTCATATATATTCTTTTTTTCTTTTTTTTTTTTTAAGAAAAATGCCTAACCAATGATCAAAATATAATTACCTTATTTTCAGTAATAAGATACAAGATGCAAAGTTAAATATTCAATATTAACATATATGTGTACTTTGATGGTGCTGCCGGACATCTGGTAACAACATGCCTTACACTTCCAGAAAGAGAAGAGATAAAAAACCTCTCATTGCTATTTGGGGCATATTCATATAGTATGCAGAAAGTTATTACTGTTTTAAATTAATATTTATATTTCTATATAATGAACTACAGAGAAAATAAATGATAACATGCCTTTTACCTAGCTCTAAAAATTAATGTAAACTGATCCTTTATCTCCATACACATGTGAGAATAAATCCATTTATACCATATTAATATATGTTTTTCAATAAGAAGCACTTTGTATGTACTGTAAAGGAATATTCTCAAAGTAATTTGTCTGGTTAAATATGTTCCCATGAGCCTAAATAAATAGGTCTAGTTTTTATTCATGAGAAAGAACAGGTCTACTTAACAGAGTTAACTGATTACAATATGACTGCAATTCAAAAATGCACAGTGCTATTTTTATACAGATATATGTAGACATGTTTCCCTTAAAATATTTCATTCATAAATAGGCCAAATTTAAAAACACTAACTGCAGCAATAAAATTATGCTTTTAATGACTTAGCTACATATTTAAGATAGTCATTTCCGAGGAAGAATGCAAGAGGCTACCACATATAGTTGAAGTAAGTTAAACAAACAAAATGTGTCCTATAGTTATATATTGCAATATCATGACTATATTTTTACACTATTCTGTAAACCCATTAATATAAATATATTTGTTCTTATTTCTGTAATCATCTATCAAGATAAGTATTGCTAACATTGCTTTACAGAAGCAATGAAACTAACTTTTTTAAAAGGGCAAGTTGTTGTCCAAGGTCACAAAAGTAGTTAGTTCGAGGAAGCAAAAATGCGGGGGATGCCTCACTCCTAAGAGCATACAGGTTCCACTCTATTAAGTCATATCCTTTCATATTTTTCATCTGTGTCATTTAGTGTTTATGCCATGATATATTAATAATAGTTATTGAGCACTTATTCTATACAGGCACGGTTCTAAGTTCTCTTCTATGTATGAACTGACAGAATCTTAGTAACAACCCTATGAAGTAGGTACTATTATTACTTCCATTTTAAAGATGAGAAAACTGATAGCTAGAGGGACTAAGCTGAGC
>NW_011888787.1:11300177-11315755 GCF_000151845.1 Pteropus vampyrus | reverse complement strand
CTCCATCTTCCCCTCTGGTAACCATTAGTCTATTGTCCAAGTCAATGAGTCCTGTTCGTTTGTTGCTTTTAGGTTTATATCCCACATATAAGTGATATCTGATGATTAGTTTTATGCTTCAATTTGGTCACACAAAGTTGCAAAGATATTACAGTTAGTCAATGTTCCTTACTCAGTTTCTCCTATTGGCAATTTCCTACATTGGCTTAGAAGACCTTTCAAAACTAAGAAACTGAAGTTGATATATGTATAAGCTAGGTGGCAACTGCATGGCTGGAGGAATGCCCTCCATCTGTACATTCTCCAAATATGTATCTATCTATGGTACTTTTTCCCATAGCTATTTTGTGGTTCAGTAAACAATAGCTAGAAATGGGAGTGTCGTCACTTACTATTACTTTTTGTGACTCACTAGGAAAAATCTTGTTTCCTATCCCTGTGACATTATGCTCTGCCAATTTAGAGGTCTAAGTTCCAAAGGGAGCAATATTTCCACCAGGGGAGACACAATGATTCCACCGAACTGGCAATTAAGATTACTGGTGAATTTTGAGCTCCTCATGTTGCTGAATCAAGTGAAGGAAGGAGTTACAATACTGGCTTGGGTGATTGATCCTGAGTATCAACAGGAAATTGGACTGCTGCTACTACACAAAGGAGGTAAGGAAGGGTATGTCTTAAATACAAGGGATCTCTTAGGTTGTCTCTTAGTGCTACCATGTCCTGTAATTAAAGACGATGGAAAACCATGGCAACCGTTTCATGGAGTACTGCTAATGGCCCAGATCGTTTAATAATGAAGGTTTTGGGTCACCCCAATAGGCAAAGAACCATGACCAGCCAAGGCACTTATTAAGAGCAAAGTAAATATGGAAGGGGTAATGAAAGAAAGTAGTTATAAATACCAGCTAAAATGAAGTTGAAGAAATGAGGACTGTAATTCTATAATTATTATAAGCAATTCTTCCTTATTTTGTTATAGATATGAATATTTTGTTATGGAACAATTTTATTCTCTCTCTTATCCATTTATTATCTGAAGTAAGAACTATTAATAATACTAAACTTTACATCACAGTATTTAGGTTAGAGAATTATCAAGGAAAAGTGTGAATGTGATCCAAAGACTTGCATCTTTTTCTATAAAAGAGATAAGTTTTCAGTTGCAGGCAGGACAAGTATGTCATGTCAGGTGGAAGTATGGCTCTGTTATTGTCTTTATTTGGAGATCGTGTTTTAAAGATATGTATATGAGTGCCAAGTTGACAAAAGAGTAAACTGTGATGGTTAGTTTTATGTGTCAACTTGGCTAAGCTATAGTTCCCAGTTTTCAATTAAACGCTAATCTGGGTATTCCTATGAAGGTATTTTGTGGATGTGGATAACATCTACAACTGGTTGACTTTAAGTAGGTTATCTTCCATAATCCTGGTGGGCATCACCCAATCAACTGAAAAGTCTTAGAGCAAAACTGAGATCTCCAAAGAAATTCTTCCTCAAAACCGAAATATCAGCTCTGGCCAAGAGTTTTCAGTTTGCCCTACAGATTTTGAACTTGCAATCCCCAAATCCTCAACCTCCACAATCACATAAGTCAATTCAGATAAATGGATAGATAGATAAATTAGATCGATAGATTAGATGATGAATAGATAGATGATAGATAGATAGATAGATAGATAGATAGATAGATAGATAGATAAGAAGGAGAGAGAGAGAGAGAGAGAGAAAGAGAGAGAGAGAGAGAGAGAGAGAGAGAAAGAGAGAGAGAGGAGAGAGAGAGGGAGAGAGAGAGATCCTACTGGCTTTGATTCTTTAGAGAACACTGACTAATATATACTCGAATGGAAATAAAAAAGACTACTGATATATTAATTGGGTCTTGTGGCAAAAATAGTTAATTGGTATAAATTACTAATTTCCCTCTCTTCCCACTGCTGTCCCATCGCAGGATATAATTATGCTTCAGATATTCTTGCTCAGTATGTATTTCTCTGTCTTGGACGGTAACATGGCTAGACTCACTTTTTAGTTTATTTATACATTATTTTATGGAAAGACTTTGGATACAGTTTGATATCAAAAAGTATTATCTAAATAAGCAAAATATTGTGTGCAGTTATCTTTTCTTAGACTAGGTCTTAGAGATGTGTGTGTCTGTTTGTATCTTCTGTGCATCGGAACCAGTATAATCAGACTTGATGGTGCTTCTGTCTGGTGCATCTCCAGTAAGGTTGTTAACAGTAGACATGCAACTTCCTTATCACCGACTCCTTTACTCCAAAGTTGGACACCGATTCAACTAATTATGTCTTTTAGAGGAATCATCTCTTCCTTTTGAACAGGACTAAGTGAACAATAAGATGGTAAGTCAATTTCTGTGCCATTTCATACTGAAACTGACCAAGTAGCCTCTATTTCTCTTATGGAATTAGTCATATTCTCTAGAAACTTTTTAAACCACAGGCTAACACTTAACTTCTTGTACTCAAGTGCCTTCTAGGAAGCCAAAAATTCTCTATTACAAGCTATAATTCTGCTTATGTACCTTAAACATTGTATATTGTAATAATAAATTGTTATTAGTAGCAGTAACATTTTTTTTGTAAAGTGCTTTAAAAAATGCCTTCCTAAATGAGACATTATGGTATATCTATCCTAGTAATTATAAAATAAATTATATAAACAATTTTAATAATACAGCACTACATGAAATAATATTTAATTGAATAATGATGAAGCATGGCATATTTGAGCTGTATTCAGCAAAGTTTAAAAGCAATTAGTCATAATTACAGTAAAAAAGACAAATTTTAAGATGCTCCAAAAATATTTTATAAATAGAGCTTCGTGTTAGTAGTAAGCTAATTATTTAAAGCCATGAAAGTGGATTAATTAGAGAGGAGATATCAGGATATAAGTTGATGTCAAAGAGAGTGACTAGAGACATGTGCATCAGTTGCCAAAAGAAAACTGGTTAAAACTCAAAGGACTAATTAAAATATGAGCCCCAAATAAAAATAAGACTACAGTAGAATAAGTCAATATTGTTACTGCAATAGCAAGACCCTTCACAAAAAAATATAGAAATAAACAAAAAAAAGAGTGCTCTTGGCTTCATCTTTCTTTACTTAACTAAGAACAAAGTGTCCCTGAGAGAAATATATTGACTAAACATGCCTCAATCTTTTCATAAGTCAATCCTCCTAGGATGCTAATCTACCAGAACAAGATAAACACATGTATGTGTTTGTGAATGAATATGAATGTTAATGAATGTAGTAAAAATTATAATTCCATGTGCTTTGCCTAAGCTTTCCTCGAACTTGCTTGTGGAAATAATATTTACCACTCTGATTTGAAACTGAACATGGCAGATGGTCAACACACAGTTAACATTATACCGACAGGTTATCTATCTGAGGGAAATGCTGTATTTCCAAATACTATAAGTCAAATTAAATATTTTTGAGAAGAGAAGTTGGTAACAAAGCATATATCTGTAATACATGAAATCATATAAAAATGGCCACAAACTATAGCCATGTCTTTTTTTATTTTCTATAGCTTTCATAGTGCACATAATTCAAATGGGAAGTACAATTATTAAAAATAAGCATTACCTGAACTGTTTAAGATTTTGCATTTATGATAACAATTTTGTTGCTACCAATTCACTATGGGGTTGAACATAATGAAATTTAATGCAGTTTAATAACATCAAAATTAAATAAGGTGACTAGGGATTTGGGACCAAAATAAAAAGGTATGATTAAAGCATTTAGAAGTTTTTGTTATAATCAGTAATTATATACCTGGTTGATTCAAACTTATTTTCAATCAAATGTGACACAAAAACATACAGATATGACCTGGATAAATACAAGTTATACGTAGCAGTGACAAGCCTACTATATTAACATATAGCATATACTATAAGAGAAAACACATTGTCATGTATCATGAAATCTATCTTCTCTTTTTAAAAATATTAAGTATCACTAATAAAAGAAAAGTCTGCAATTGTAATTGTGAATTGTCACAGGTTTTTAATATGCAACATGATTTAAGACATTTTAAAATGTAAAAATAATGTGCAACTTAGAATTGATAAAATAGTTTTTATATCATATATTTATAAAGAAACATGAGTCATTGGGCACATAAGCCCCAGTTATCTCAATAGGATATTGGTGCCTCTCTTCCTTTGTATTTTCTTAGTTAATACAAGGTCACTTGTGTCGATGCCAAAGTTCCTAAGTCTTATGGGTTGAACTGTGTCCTCACAAAGATTTCGAAGTTCTAACCCCGACCCCTGTACCTGTGAGAGTGATCTGGTTTTGAAATAGGATCTTCGCAGGTGATCAAGTTAAGATGAGGTCCTTAGGGTGGGCCCTGATTGAACATAGCTGTGTTTTATAAAGTGGAAACATGGATACTGAAATAGATGCATGCACACAGAATGCTATGTGAAGGTGAAGGCAGAGATCGAGGTGATGTATCTTCATGTCCAGGAATGCTAAAGATTGTCAGCAAACTACCAAGGGTAGGTATGAAATACGTTTCTAGGTTTCTAGGCATGGAACAAATTCTCCCACACAGCTCGCAGAAGGAACCAGCCCTGCCGACACTTTGATTTCAGACTTTTATCCTCCAGATCTGTTAGACGATAAATTGTTTAAATCACCCCATTTGTAAAGCTTTGTCATGGCAGCCCTAGAAAATTAACACAGTAAGACAATTTAGTAATACTTTATTAAAATATTTGTGATGTTGTTTGAATAACAGAAACAATTATAATAACGATTTCTTATTACTCTTCAGTTAGGCAAATAATCAGAAGACCCATATTTCCAGCATTTTAATAGTGTCGGCTATTGACTGTTATTCTCCTCCTGGATTAAGAGTATGCATTTAAAAATTTATGAATGAAGGATCTGAGAAAAAAAACGAAATTTTTACTACTACTAAGCAGTCAAAAAAATATCTAAAATCATGCGTTTCCCTAGCGACTAATATTTATCACAGTGAATTTCCAGAGATGACTTATGTTACACGCTGGAACAATTTTACTCCTTTGAATATATATGTATCTCTGTCTCTGCACATGTACCTGCATGTTTGTGAGTGTGTGTTTGTGTCTGCGTGTTTTTGTGTGCTGAGGAAGGTGCCTTCTCCCATTGTATCTTATTGTTTTGTTTTAGTTTGGTTTTGGTTTTGGTTTCCTTCACAAGGCTTAATTTTCAGGCCTCAATTACAGTGATAAAAAAAGGTTATGTGTTGGTTAAATTAGTGCTAGATGCTTTATGCATCTTAAAGAACAGCTGTGGTGGCTTAACCTTAGTTATTATCTGTTTCTATGTAGAGAGTGTAGGGGAGGACTTTCTCTCTACCCGCTTAGGTTTTATAGGGGAGGAAAAATAATTTTCTCTCTACCTTTCTGAGTTTTTGGCTGATACACCTGCAATGAAAAGCAGGTTAACAAGAGAAAAGTAAAAGGCTGTTAACAAGTATACTCCATGTGTATATGGGAGATAGATACCCAGGGAAAAATAAGTAACTCAAAGAGATGGCTTAGAATTACGGCCTACATAGCATCTTCAACAATTAACACTATATCTGTGAAGACATGACAGGACAAAGGAAAGCAGTTTTAGGCCTCCAAGGACTGAGATAAAGGCCACTTTGGAAAGTCTGTTACATAGATTCCTCTGGAGCCTTCTCCAGGCTGATAGTGTTGAACTAATGGGGTGATTAAATTTCGTCCCACCTGGTAGAGATGGGAAGAGGGACATCTTTGAAAATTTGTCACACTTAAATTAAAAAGGGGAGGCAGGGAGCTTTTCTTGTATTTGTTTTTTAATTGCCTTAAACTCAAAATAATCCTTATGTCAAAATCACATATTTGGGGGTGGCATATTCTGCTATCCTTCAGTTCAATAACTGATAGCTAGGTCTATGAAATAAGCAACAAGCAAATTAACAGGAGAAAAGATATACGAATCTACTCATTTTTAATATTACATGCATGGGAGGAGTATCACGGGAAAAACAAAAACAACAGATACCCCCCAAAAAAGGAGATTTGAGATTTCATATACCATCTTAGTAAAGGAAGAAGACGAGGGATATAGGTAACTCAGGGGAGAGTAAATGAATTCTAGGAAGGATGAACAGGACCTTTCTAAGTTTTTGTTGTTGTTATTGTTGTTTTTTTCCTGCAAAAACTGTTTACAGTTTGTCCAGGCTTGGGAGAGGGCTCGAGGATGGTTAAAAAGCTGCCAGGTGGCCGCAGGGAGAGGCTCAGACAGGTCAGACACCGGGGACTGCAGGGCGCTGTGCCTGGGAGGCTCGCATCGGCGGCTGAAGGGGCAGCCTTGGAGGAGACGCCCACCCAGCCCAGCTTGGGGACATCCAGTATCTCAGGTTAGTCAAGTGGTTGGTCACCCATCTTCTCAAGTTTTACCTCCTTATCTAGGAAGCGGCTCTCCTCCAGGAGCTCGACGGCACCCATGCCGCAGGGGATTCGCCGCACGCACGCAGGGTGGCTCTGTACACACCTCACGTTCTGGAAAGGGAACCGCGCTGGAGGCTGGTGCCTTGGTGCTTCTCAGACGACTGGCCGAGGTGGCCCAGGCCCGCCAGAGCCACTCTGTCACGGTGAAAGCAGCTGCCCAGAGAGCAAAGCAGGAGGCCCGCAGAGGTAGGTTGACCAGGCGGTTGACTGCGGCCACCGCCTCCGGGGACTAATTCTGACGAATCTGAGCTCAGGATTGGTCGGCAAAAAGGAGCGAGGCCCAGTCCGGAGGCGGAGGGCATGGTCCCCGCTGTGTCTAAAAGGGAGGCTGGCGGGTGGTCCGAAGCTCGGACAGGCGTCTCCGAGTCTGTTCTGTCCAAATATTGTTGAAGCACGAGAGGCAGATTCTGCAGGACTGACGGGAGTGCTGCCTGCCCCCGCCCCTTTTTCAGTCAAAATCAACATATTAAAAAATATAAGAATGTTATAGAAGACCATTTATATATGATACTATTATAATGCCAATGTTCGTTTTTAATAGTAACATCGGAACCCATATGAAAACTATTCAAATATTAATGCAAGTAATTCATTTCAAAAATAAGTTTGAGGTGATAGAAATAGCGTGTTGAAGGCCTCATTGATGACGTCAAAATATACTATCATTTGAGCCATATTTTTGAGCATTTTAAATTTTGTTATGAAATTTAGAAACTTTTTCAAATTTTGTGGTGTTCTTCAAAATTACAAATAATAAGTGTCTGGTGTTAGAAACTGCTTTGGAGGGAGCTCTCCGCCCAAAACAGCTGTGTGAGGAGCTCTACGATCCTCATCTCAGCAGTATAACCATAACAGGCGAGAATTAAAGTAGATGACCATTTAAAGTTTCTGCAGATTGTTCTAAGAACATACAGAAGATGAAGAAGTAATTTTTTCAAGGAAACCTAGACCTCATGGCACTGGGGAGCAATTCTGCCTCCAACTCCCAGTGAAGGTCTCTGGTATCTTTCTGGGAGGATGGGTCTGTCAGGATTTTTCATCTTTGCCACCACTGGCTAACTGGGGAAGGGAGGGATCTCTGAAGCTAAACTTCAATAATGTGCCGCTGATAAGTTGGAGGCTCCTTTCTTCTAGACAGTTAGCTTCTTTCTCCCTGCCCCGGCTCCAGTTTTAGAGTGAGGGTTCCTATTCAGATGTGCTAGGGAGACCACTTTGGCCCCAATTTCCGTTTCCCCAGATCACTGATATTGCAGAGGTTCCACCCTGAGAGAGGCAGGTGGAGACCAGAGGTTACTACCCCTGTTCAACACCCTGCTCAAAGCAGAGTCATTCCAAGAGAAGTGGCCCACTGTTCCTACCCAGCTCCAGAACAGAAACTCAGATTTTTGCTCAGTGAGAGAGGCAAACTATAAAAACAGAACACCAAAGCCGTCCTCAAGGGAACTGTCTTTATTTGGAACATAGTTTGAAAAAGAGAAAGTTCAAGTCTAAAGATGCCATTAAAAAAAAAGTGGAGATTATGATGTGAGCCATTTAAAGTCAGTAGATCCATGAAAGCAACAACCTAACTCACAAGCCAGCTAATTTATCAGGGAAAAGTAGGAGGAGAGATGGTGAAAGAGAAGCTCACTGTGGTCAGGACAAAAATTGATCTCAAAATATTCATGCAAAGGCACCTAAGTTTAATTCACATCCAACAATTGTATCAAGCAATGAAACACTCAGCTGTCAATTAGTGGAGCCTAACAGTTGGATGTGATACCAATGGAAGCAGACAGCACGAGAGAAAGATCAAGGAAGAGACGTACAGAGTTCTGCTAAAAACCACTGTCATTCTAATGTGTGCATGCACAAGACTGTACTCTTTGAGGACTGGCATCGGAGGCTTTACACTGTGGGAAAATAGACTTGACTAAAGTAGTCCAGTCAAGTTTACCAATAAGAAACAAGCACCAACAGTAAGCCCCACCGAGAAAGGATCAGTATGCAGAGTCTGGTGGTATCATTACGTGCAGCTGCTCCTGGGAGACCTTTGACTCCCTTTTGCCACTGGACTTCCACTGTTGTGCCACTCCCTCAGTGAGGCCGCCACACTCGAGTACCCTTGCCTTCATTATGAATAATTTCTGCACCTGTTTTTACTTATCTCCATCTCAAAGGTATTGGAGTTGGTCAAACATGTTTTAAGTGATGATTTGTAGTATGTTTAAATTTTATTTTCCAAGTGATCATTTACATAAAATTTTCTTTTTTATCAATTTGAGGGTGAAGATACAGCAAAATATAAACCATTCCTTAGATGTAACAACTTCTCTATAAGTACTATTGATAATGTAACATGTCACTTTTCATTAAAAATATAATTTCAGTATTTAATTACAAAACCCTACAATGTTTGTAGCTACCACATAATACAGCGAAAGGATGGCATAGTCTATACAAACTGATTAGGAAAAAATTTGAAAACAACTGGAAACTTTGTATTTGTATTCAGTATCTCAATACTTGAAGACATTACAAGCGTAGAGGACGGTGACTGCATTGGAACTATAATTTCTAGCCTTAAGAGAATTGGGAGTATTTAAAAATATCAGATCTTCAGGGGAATTTTTTATTTTTCATCATTTTTGAAGCTCTTTCTCCAGGCACCAATACCAAAGGATAAAGAAACACAGTTCAAATGACAGTCACTTCACAAAGCTTTGTAAAACTTGTGAAATATACATTTCAAAAGAAAGAAAAACTCAACTCATCCCATAAACATATATCAGTAGATTCTGTTGTTATTTTTGCTGTTTCTTCAAGTGAGAAGTTTGAGAAGAGAGCCTGAATTGAAATGGGGTACTAGTTTTGGTTATAATTCAAGGGGCTTTATAATCAAAATGAAATGTGATTAGTATTTTAAGTATAACATATAAGGCTCTAAAGCAAATCTCTGTCTTATTAAAATAGAAGTTAGAAAAATGATTACTGGTAGCTATTTCTCTTTTTTTCATTCTTTAAAAATTTATTTATTTTAATTAGTTTCAAGTATATAGTACATTGGTTAGATATCTATATAGTTCATAAAACGATCCCCCCCAATTGCTCCCTCCCTCCCCTGGCCCTCCAACTAGCCATCATATTAATGCTGACTGCATTCCTTATGCCATGCTCCCCATCCCCATGACCATCCATCAGCTACTAATTTGTACTTCTTTAACCCTTCACCTCATTCTTCCAGTCCCCCAAATCCCCCTCCTCTTTGTCTGTCACCAAATTGTCCACGATATTTGTGAGTCTGTTTTTGATTAATCTGTCCTTTTTATTCCTTAGATTCCACATATAAGTGAAATGATATAGTGTTTATCTTTCTCTGACTTAAATACCTTCTAGGTCCATCAAAGTAATATCTTTTTTCATTCCTTTCCTTTTCATATGTAGGGGTCTTGTTTTCTTACCCTTTCAGCTACTCTATCTTTTGGTTGGAGCACTTAATTCTTTTCCATTTCAGGTACTTATTGATAGAAATGTAGTTGTCATCATTCTTTATTACTGGTTTTGATACATGTTTTTTCTTCTTAAAGAAGTCCCTCCAACATTTCCTGTAATACTGGCTTGGTGGTGATAAATTTATTTAGTTTATTTTTGTCTAGGAAGCTCCTTATCTGTCCTTCAACTTTAAATGATAGCTTTGCTGGATAAATTATTCTTGGTGGTAGATCCTGGGTCTTCATCCTGTCGAATATTTTTTTCCAAGCATTTCTGCCCTGCATAGTTTGTTTTGAGAAATCAAGTGCCAGTCTTATGGGTGTTCTCTTATAAGTAATTATCTGTTTTTCTCTTGCTGCTTTTAACATTCTTTCTTTGTATTTAACCTTTGGCATTTTAATTATGATGTGTTTTGGTGTGGACCACTTTGGATCTCTGATTTTTGGAATTCTCTGAGCTCCTGGGGTTTTATGTCCATTTCCTTCACCAGATTAGGGAAATTTTCCATCATTATTTCTTCAAAAAGCTATTCAACATCTTAATTTTCTTCAGTTATGCCAATCAGATGAATATTTGGACCCTTAATGGTGTCCCATATTCTCCTTAAATTATTTTTAAAGTCTTGGCATTTTATTATCTCTTGCTGTTCTGATTGCATGTCCTTGACTTTTGCATCCTCTAATAAGGTATTTGATCCTCTTCTTTGTTCACTTTGTTTATTCCTTTGATGATTCCACTTAATATACTTCTCATCTCAGAAAATGTGTTCTTCATTTCAGACTGGTTCTAATTTTCATTTCCATTTTTATGTTTTTTATCTCCTTGTTGAAGTTCTCTATAATTCCCAAAAGTTCATTGAGCATCTTTATAATCAGTATTTTGAACTCTACATCTGTTACATTACTTGACTCCATTATATCTGGATCTCTGTTCTGTTCTCTCATATGGCTTCTGCTTCTTTGTCTTCCCATTTGGGGTGTCTTTCTGTGTCTGTTTCTATGTACCAAGCAAAGCGCCTAAGTCTCTCAGTCTTATTAGTGTGGACTTGTGAAGTAGGTGTACAGTGGCACAGTCCTGAGAGAGGTTCAGCTGCAGGCCAAACTTAGCCCAAGTCTCTGTTCCTCCAGGGCCACCTGTTAAGATTCAGCAAGCAACCCACAGATGCTGTGCTTATAACTGCCTCAAAAGGCCACACCAGAAACCGAAGCCAGCTGCCTGCACCAGTGTGAGTCTCAGCAAGGAGCACCTGACTTGCTGAGGATAAACCTAGATGTGGCTTGAGTGGAGCCGTGAGTTGGGGGAGGCGGGGTTTCAGGTAATCCTCTGGCAGAGCAGCTCTGTTATCCAGTTTGAAGATGTCAGGGCTATGGCAGAGCCGAGTCCACGCACTCGGGAGCAGGGAGGGCTCAACAGGGAATAATGGATACCACCGGTACTTCTGTACAGAGCAAGTCTCGCCTTGGCCCTCACTTCGACAGTCTTCCTGTAAGTCCCTGGTGCCCCCGGTGAGCAGCCAAATCAGCACTGGTGTTCAGAGCGAGCAGGTCTGTCACCACGAAAATCCTCTTGTGGACACGGCCTTTTTAAGAGGCATCTGCCACAGCCTCTGTCTCACTCAGCTGCTTGAGACCAGGCTGCCTTGCATTCTAGCCCCATCTTACCTTTAGCTGTTGCAAGGTGATTTCTTGGATTCTGCCAAGTTGTATGGATTGTTCTAGATCCCAGGTGATTTTTCCTTGCTGCTTGCTCCTTGTTTCCGTCACAACTTTGATTTGGTCGCGAGAGGGATGAACAGAGCCTCTATCATCTATACCATTTTTTCTTCTCCCATTTGGTAGCTATTTCTGACTTTCAAAATTCAAACACTTTTTCCTGTATATCATTTCATTTTACTATTCTGGAATGAATAACCTATTTTGAGTTTTTTTGTCATGTATGTATTTTTTTCATGTACAATTTTATTATTTGATAATTTTATTTTATTAAATATCATATGTATTACTTGGATACATACAAACTTTTGTTTAAATGTTAATTATTTTTCTTCTAGAAATTAATGAAAGCATTAATTCCCAGGATTATAAGAAAACAGACTATTTAGGTCCACCACATTAAAGGAAACAGAACTTGATCGATCCATTTTATAAAAGTGACAATATCTGCTGATATTAAATATTATTATTTCTTAGTTGAATTTTTATTCCCATTCTGGATTTTAATTTATTAAATAGCCTTAATTCCCAGACCTTTTGATTTTCTAATCATTGTTTTAAAATCTTATAAACATGTCTTTATTAGTTAATTATTGTTTGGAACTCTAAAATGACTAAAAAGGGAAATAATTATTCTATTTTCAACTGTAACCTATTATGTATTTATAGCAATGACCAAGTAGATTTCAATTTAAACTAATTTCAACTATTGAAATATGTGTTCCGTTCTTTGTAATGTTGGCTTAGTTTGGTGTCAGAAGCACTAAAACAGCAAATTCTCAAGACTTTACATACCAGAAAGAGACAAACAATCTTTGAAATAGTTTTCAGAAGCCAGAAGGATACCGACATAACCTTGTACTATGTACTTGACTTGCATACCAAACACTGAGTAAAAGATGTGATTTCTGTTATTTTAATTCAGTTGTCCTACAATAACAGCCCTTGCTACTATTAATATAAAAAAGACTTTCAAAGCGAATTTTCACAACAGAATTAACTTCTGAAAGATACAGTACACGCTCTCTCTTATAGGTTTTTCATAGGACCAGACTATATACATTTGTAGTTTAACAAGTTTCAAAATACTTGATGTTTTTAGAAGTAACAGTATAAAACAGGTACCCACCATGTGTAGGAAGGTAATAAAAATAAATTAAGATTGTTTGGTATTAGAAAAATAATGATAGTGTTTAATTTTTCACCTTTTTTTACAAGTTTTAATTGACATATAACATTGTATAAGTTTAAAGCATAGGACATAATAATTTGATATATGTGTATATTGCTAAAAAATTACCATGATAAGTTTAGTTAATACCCATCATCTCATATAGCTACAGACTTTTTTCTCGTGATGAGAAATTTAAGATCTAGTCTCTTAACAGCTGCCAAATATACATTATTGTTAACTAATATATTGTTAACTAGAGTTATTGTGTTATACATTACATCCCAGAACTTAGTTATCTTACAACTGGAAGTTTATACCTTTTGATCACCTTCACTCAGTCTTCTCACTTATCGCTCACCTCTGGCACCCACAACTCTGATCTCTGTTTCTATGACTTTTTTTTCTGAATTCCGCATATAAGTGATATCATACAGTATTTGTCTTTCTCTTTCTTATTTCACTTAGTGTAATGCCCTCAGGGTCCTATTTTAAATAATGCTGCAATGAACATGAGTGTGCAGATAGGTCTTTGGGATCGTGATTTTGTTTCCTTTGGATATATCCCCAGAAGTGGAATTGTTGGATCATATGATAGTTCTGCTTTGGGAAGAGAGTTGGATTCAAATATATATTGATGGAGAAAATATCAGAAAATCAATAGAAAGTGACAGGGACCATGATGAACTGGAGAATGCAGGTGCAATCCAAACTGTGCGCAGTTATTCATCTCTAACCATTGTTAACCCATGGCAATGTGGACCCAGTGTTGACAGATTTTTCTTCTTTACTTTTTTCCCATCAAAGAATGAGATTTCTGGAATTTTGTGTATGATCTCTCAGTTTTCCCATTCTCACATGGTGGCTCACATTTTAACAATTTTTTAATGATATGACACACAAAACCATATAAGGACTGAGTTGCTATCATGGATTGCTGACTCATAATCTCTGGGTTACACACTTCACAGAGAGAAAGGTGCGTTTTTTTGTTTTGTTTTGTTTTTTAAACGAGAGTTTGAGACAACTTGCAAAGATTGTATAGTTAGAGAACAAAGTGTAGTGAAACTGGACAAAAAAAATCAAGGAATGCACAACATTAAGAGTGAATCCTAATGTGAACTATGGACTTTGGGTAATAATGATGTGTCAATATAAGTACATCAGTTGTAACAAATGTACCACTCTGATACCAGATGCTGAATGGGGAGGGACAGCAGCCACAGGTAGTATATGGAAACTCTATGCTTTTCTCTCAATTTTGCCGATATCCTAAAACAATTGTCAATGTCTACTTTTTAAAAATCATAAGTAAATTAATGAATTAATTTAAAAATATGGAATACCAAATGATAATAAGTTAACATAAAATATCAGCATGTAACTATTTCCATAACTCTCTTAACTGATATTCAAGTAATATACCCAAAGACATTGATGAATAAGGTCAATCCTAGGAAAAGTTAGTCAAGTGTTTTTGTTTCTTCTTCTCTTACATCTTCTTTTTTTTTAATTCATCTCTTCCTTAACAGCAGTTTTGCCATTGTGCTATATAGTTGTTTAAGGCTTTCGGGACACTGCTGTATATGGTAGATGACATATAATCTGCCTTTTTTGTAATATTCCCGTAAATACATACCTGTCTGGAATCTATTTGTACAGATTCAGTGTCTCTAAAGTAAAGCTACTAATCTGAAAAAAAATTTGTATAGAAAAATGTGTTAATGGTTATTGATGGCTTATAGTATGTTTTTCTAAAATAATAGTTACTTTTTAAATTAAATTTACTAGGGTGGCAAAAGTTATTAAAAGGTTTCAAGTGTACTACTTAATAGTACATCATTTGTATATTGCATTGTGTGTTCACTACCCAAAGTCACGTCTTCTTCTGTCATCATGTATTTGACCCCCTTTGCCATTACCCACTTCCTCGCCTCCCCTCTTTTCCTCTGGAAACCACTAAACTGTTGTGTCCATGAATTTTTGTTTGTCTTATTCATTAGTTGCTTTCAGTTTTATATTCCACATATGAGTGAAATCATATATGGTTCTTGACTATGTCTGACTTATTTTGCTTAGCATGATTATCTCAAGATCCATCCATGTTGTCACAAATGGCAGTATTTCATCTTTTCTTATGGATAAGTACTATTCCATTGTATATATGTACCACATCTTCTTTGTCCAATCATCTATTGAAGGATACTTTGGTTGTTTTCATGTCTTGGCCGCTGAATAATGCTGCAATGAACATTGGACTTCGCCAGCTGTTAGGGAAAAGCAAATCACAAGCACAGTGCGATAACTCATCACACCTATAAGATGGCTATCATCAACAAGACAAGTAATAGCAAGTGTTGGAGAGGTTATGGGGAAAAAGGAACCCTCATACACTCCTGGTGTGAATGTAAATTGGTACGTACACTGTGGAAAACAGCATGGAGGTTCCTCAAAAATTAAGAATAGAATGACCCAGCAATCCCTTTTCTGGGTATCTACTCCCCCAATTTAAAAATGTTTATCTGTAAAGATATATGCACCCTGACATTTATTACAGTTGCTTTTTAAATAAGTTCTATGAATGTGTAGCCTTAAGTATAAGGAACGATTATAGCAGTAGAAATTTCATACAGTCAGGTAAATGGATTTTTTTCTTGGTAAGCTGAGTCTTTTAGCACTTACTGCGATGGCACATACTTTGGAAAGG